>NW_026126887.1:0-175641 GCF_943737965.1 Phodopus roborovskii | reverse complement strand
TGCTTTCCATCCTTACAAAGCAACAATGAGAACAAAACCAGTCTCTTTTTGTGGATGATTCTAATAAAATTTGTTTATGTTTAATTTTTTTTTTAAATTTGTTTTCATTTTACATACCAATCCCTCCTTTCCCACTCTTCTTCCCCAACTCACTCATTCCCTTCCTTTCAACTTTTAATAGTCAGAGGGTAAAGGCCCATCATTCAGGAGTCAACAAAGTCTGGCATACACAATCTGATGAAGAACAAGCCTCTCTATCTTTTATCTCAGCAGAAAGGTATCCCACTACTAAGGTGTGCGCTCCAAAAACACTGTTCAAGCAACTGGGATGGGTCCTGGTTTCACTGCCAGGGGCCCCTAACAGATCAAGTCACTAAGTGTCAACCACATTCAAAGGGTCCAGTTTGTGCCTTGAAGGTGCCCTAGCTGTCAGTCAATACTCTGTAAAGTTCCCACACCTAGTTATATTAGATGTGTTGTGGCTTTGTTGGAGAGGGCTTTCCTGTTAGAGGAAGGCATATCACGGTAGAGTCAGGCATTGATGTTTCTTATTCTCAGAATGATGCACAGTGTGTCAGACAACGCCCTGTTAACTCTGGTCATGCTGTAAGGACTCTAACCTCTAGGACTGCAGCAGCCTCCATGCTGTCATGTCACTGCCATAACAGAACGTCTGAAATTTTAAGTGTGACACTTCAATTAAATATTTCCTTGTAAGTGTTGTCCTGACCCTGCTGTGTCTTTACACAGCAATGAGAACCTAACAAAGACAGAAGTTGGTTCCAGGACCTGGGTTATTTCTATGATGGACTCCCTATCATACAATTTATTTCTGATGTGTTCTCAGTAGTATTGTTCTGGTAGCTTGCCTCTCCCTTTATGTCTGTTTATTGGGATTTCTGTCGGGTATATGCTACTTAAATGGCCAAAGAAATGGTGCATGTGGACCTCTAATTCAGTTTACTTCTAATGTGACTGGGTGAATGCATTATAATGTAATGTGTAAAATAAGTGAGGAAGCACCAAGGAGTATATGACTATATTGTCAAGAGACGTTTACATTTACAATGTGAGAATTATACTTCTTGTGTTATTTTAGGATGCATTGACCTATGACGATGTGCACATCACTCGCTGAGGAAGTGGGCTTTCCTAATCCTTCTCAGAAGTATCTCTACAAAAATGTGATGCTGGACACCTACCAGAAACCTCACTGTTACAGGTAAGACTGAATTTTCTTTCATGTTTTAAAATAAGGGACCAACTGTTTCTTGATTATTAATACTATTCTGTAATTTGATTAAGAAAAGTGAAAATTGGGGTGAGTGAGGCATGTTTCTAGGTTCATGAAGTTATTACTTAAATTTTGTACAATTTGCAAGAATACATCTTATATTTTTCTGTTATTTCAGGCTACATTTGGGATAACCATAATACAAAGGATCATTGTCAAGTGTCTAGAAGACACAGAAGGTAAATTTCATGTGCATGTTTATGCAAATTTGACTCTGCAGATATTTTATTATATCCTGGAAATTTTATGAAGAGTCACACTTAAAAAATTAAAAAAGATTAAGAAGAGCAACAGTTAAAATATGTGTGGTTTAAAGTACAGTGATGATTGTCATTTTCTCACAAAACCCTGTACCTCAGTGAAAGGTAGCTCTTCTGTGTTTGCAAAACATTTGTGTAAAATGAGAAGGAAACTATGTCTTAACATATATCACCCTTTGAATTATAGTGCCGGATATCTATTCTGTAGATATGCCAGTCTGTTTAGTTTCATTCTATTCAGATATTTTAAACAGTATACATGTTCAATAGGTGGCAAGTATATGTCCAAGACCTCCTAAGAAAAAAGTCTATAGTTAAGCAGGTATTTCTTATCTATTTGTGACTTTGCTATGGATATTGAAACGGTCAGTTTATGAGTGTCAAGAAGGTTGTTATGGAGAAACCTTAAATTTGATTTAAAGATAGTCAAAGTGTGAATGATATGTGGAAACCTTTTATTTGTTTTTTCTTAGTTTCTTAAGCATATCATATGTAGAGCCATGTAGTTGTGGCCCATACCTTTAATTCCAACATTCATGATCAAGAGCAAGGTGGATCACTAAGTTTGTGATCCCAGTCAACAAAGTGAGTTCCAAGATAGCTAGAATTACACAGAGACATTCTGTATTAGAAAATGTAGGGGGGGGAGTATTTAGTTTACTCTAAATACAAGCCATGTAATTTAGAATGTGTAAGAAGCACCATACCTCTCTTAGGACAGTGAGAAGAAATGAAAGATATTTAGTAGTCCCCTCTTTGAGGATATGTGTTGAGTGTGAAACAACTTTCCAGTTTATCCAGTATTCCTAAGTCATCTGAAAGATACCATCAATTTACACTGTAGCCAATCCATATGACCGTTGGAATGTGTGAATGCTTCCATTTGCACTGTTATATTTAGCCAATGTATTATGATTTCTATAAGGGAAAAACGGTAAATAGTATAAATATGGCAAGCGCTCTCAGTGATTTCAATTCTTTCAATTATATGGGAGATTTTATGTAAATAGATGCCATAATTGAGGGCCATGAAATAAAGCTCTTACTCTGAATCACAGGTATCTTCAATGAAAACAAAACAATACCACATTAGAGAAGCATTATGA
The DNA here is from genome assembly GCF_943737965.1 of Phodopus roborovskii. Classification (NCBI taxonomy): domain Eukaryota; kingdom Metazoa; phylum Chordata; class Mammalia; order Rodentia; family Cricetidae; genus Phodopus; species Phodopus roborovskii. Next base: position 172,981 of record NW_026126887.1, on the reverse strand, counting down.
ATGTATAACTCAAGATCTGATTCTTGTTTACAATTAGGCCAATTACAACTTTATTTTATACATGTACTAACTTTCTTTCGTATCATGCATGTGGTGAAGTTTTACATATGCTATTGATCTTTGAGGAATCAAAGAAGCCATAAAGGAGTGAATCCTGTGAATATACACAATGAATGTGTGAAAAACTTTGTGGGTTACAGGCATCTTCAATGGCTTGAAAAAAAATTCATACTGGAGAGAAACATTATAGAAGTCTAGAGTGTGGTGAAGTCTTTGCATATCACAATTTCCTTCTTCTCAATGACAGAGCACACATAGTAAAAAACACCTATGTAGATATAGTCAATGTGGTAAAGCATTTGCAAGACATACTATGCTTAAAAGACATCTAAGAACATATACTGGAGGAAAACACAAGACTATAATCTATGTGGCAAACGTGTTTTTCACAATACAGTTATATAGTATGTCACAAAAGACACATATTGGAGAGAAACCCTATGTATGTAACCAATGTGGTAGGGCATTTTTCTAAGTTAGTGCGCTACAATCTCATCATAGAACACATACTGGAGAGAGAAAAACTATGTATGTAATCAATGAGGTAGAGCGTTTTCACGTACTAGGAATCTCCAGTCTCATCATAGAACACATACTGGAGAGAGGCCCAATGTATGTAATCAATATGTTAGGAGGCATGTTCACATGACAGTACTCTCAAATATCATCATAGAATACATACTGGAGAGAAACCCTATGCATGTAATCAATGTGGTAGGGCATTTGCAAGTAATGGTCATCGTAAAAGACATATATAAGAACACATACTGGAGAGAAACCCTATATGTAATCAATGTGGTAGAGCGTTTTCCTATGCCTGTAATCTCGAGTCTCATCATAGAGCACATACTGGAGAGAAATTATGGATGTAATCAATGTGGTAAAGCTTTTTCACAACACAACAATCTGGTATGTCATAAACGTGGCACATACTGGAGGATACCTAACAATGTAGTCAATGTGGTAAAGCCTTCACAACATATGATGTGCCTAAAAAGTCATATAAGAACACATAATATAGAAAACCTTATGGATGCCATGAATGTGATAAAGCCTTTGCATATCCCAGCAATATCTTACGTCATAAAAGAATTTATACTTGAAATATAATAAATGTATCCCATGTGGTAAAGCCTCTCTATGTATCGTTAGTGTTTATAATCAAAGAAATAAATCATAGTGCATAAAAACACTATACATATATCCATTGTTGTAATGCTGTGCACTTTGCTTATCCCAATAATCTTTGTGAGCCTAAGAAAACCCTTATGGGAAGGAATCTACCTAGAAAGGATGTGGTATGATCTTCATTCAACACACATTGACTTACATAGTTTTCGGAGAGAAAAATATCTGACACATGTGAAAAATCAGATTAAGCACTACAATGCCTCTGTTTTGTTTCTCACTTGCAAACTCACATGTGGAAAAAAAGTCCTGGAACTTCACTGGTAAAGGGAACCATGTTTCATAGTAACCCTTGACTTGATTTACATAAAAACCTCATTCAGATGGATTGATATCCCCCTAAGCCCAATCCTTCATGCTTACTTTTCTTTACATGAAATAATTATTATTGAGAGGGAAACTTTGAATACTTCAAGACCCTGAACACAATGGTTACAGGTTGAGTACTCATTGGAGAAAAATATTCAAATATGGAAATCTGTTTAGAGATTTGATTTAATTTTAATTATGTGATGTCAGTGTGTGAGTATGTGATTGTTCATGGTTTTCTCACAAGAAGGTTACACCCTTGAGTATTCCTGTAGGAGGAACTACAGTATATTCTCAGAAAACTGACTTAGGTCATGGCAAAGAACTTGCCACAATTTTGTTCATCCACATTTTCTAAACCTGTACATATTTTTAAATCCTGTTTTATCATCTTGATATCAGGTAATAGGGAAGAATCTTGGAAGAGGACCTACATCATGTAAATAATTTTGTGAACATATTAGATATCCATACTTGACTTTATTCTTTTTGTTTTTGTTTTATTTTCTTGAGGTTATGAATGCCCATTCTTAGCTTGGTTTGTTTCTTACATCTTTTTTTTTTTTTCATATAACTAAGTCCATTTAAATGAAAACAAACATTTATAGACAATATTTGGGCATTGTTCTTTCCAAACTACTTCCTGATGGTAAGGGGTGCTGTTATGAGGAATTCGAAGAAGAGAGAAATCTTGGCTGTAGTCTGTCAGGGTACTTTGTCCAGCTGTTTTGAATGTAGGATCACCTGGTATTCTGTTTCAGGTGGTCTGGCTTGATCAAACCACATTAGTCTGGAAGGAATCCACATCTTTTCATTTTCTGTGGAAACAAAATAAAAATCCCTTTTCCCCAGTAACTTGTATTCTTGAACTTAAATTTTGGTGTCAAAGCATTTTTTTAAATTTAATTTATTATTGTACACATTGATCCCAGTTCCCCCTCCATCCCTCCCAACCACTTTCACTCCATCCCTCCGTTTTACCCTCTCTGCCCTCTCACAAGCACTCTAATGACCCTCCCTTTCCATCCCCTCATCCCAATTCCATATGTGCAATTATGGAGTGTCTTTAGTATTAGGGGAAGCAATTCTTATTTGCTCTTTATACATATTAATAGAACACCTCTGCCATTGCCCCACCATTGGTTGACTAAAGTTTGACATATGAATTAAATGGAACATTCAGTATTTATAGTGAGATAATTACCTTGTCCCTGCCTGCAGCATAGACCACGCCCATTGGGGGTGGAGACAGTGCTGGATGTGACCCAGGGGGAACTAATTTTGAGGAGGATACTGGGAGAGATCTCTTGCCCTGCAGCACAGGAACAGCTTCCTGGGACCAGGAACCTGCTGGAGTTCATCTGTCTATGTTGTAAGTTATTTCTCCCTGAATAATCATCTATTCAGCCTATTTTTTTCTCCTGATCCTTACCGAACATCAATATCTGGTGTCAGAAGCAGAATCTGGATTTTTACCGAACCTGGTTTTCACCAAGGCAGCAGACACTGCTCACTTCCCACACCATCCCAAAATGGGCAGGGTTCCTTGCATAACCAGGTGGCCATACCACAGCTTGAGGGACATTTGCCACTGTCCTACAACTTAACCCCCCCCACCTCAGCCCTGAAAGCTCATACTGCTTCTTATCTTTTGCCAATTTCCCACTTTGCATTTGCAGCTGTGGCACACATGGCGCCTGTCCAGCTGGTGTGTTTCCTGCAGCTCAAAGCGTGCCAGTAAGAGGCAACACCTGTTAGTCCTGGGGTCCCCAAATTTGCTCAAGGCTCCTTTCACTCATTCGTTTAACAAAATTTTGCTTGCCTTAGTTTGTTAAGAGCTATTCTTCAGGGACCAACATCAGACGAATTGTCTGCTGCCAGATGCGATTTGGTGGAAACTACAGGCATTACCACCACAAGCTGAGTGCAATAACTAAACCTGTCAAAGTTCAAGGACAGCAGAATTACACCTAAGGTAAATGCAATATTGTTCGCAATTTTAGACGATAAAATGTATAGATCGATTGTTCCAAACCTAGGATGGATAATCTTATGATGCAAGACTTTAGAAATTACTTTACTTCATATGTAGAAGGTATTTTAACAGAAGAAAATCCTGGCCTAACCAATATACGCATTATTATTATTTTTTTTTTTAAAGGCAATGGGTATGAACCTGATGAGAAAAAGATTCAGAATATTAGAGATGCAAATAGAGAACTGACATCTAGAATACAAAACATGGAACATAAAAATGACCAACTAGAAAACAGAATTTGTTCTATGTCAAATGCTTCAATAACCAAAACAGAAACAGTGCACTTCATTAACATGCTGTCAGAAACAGCTAATTCCTAGGTGAATGAAGCTGCTAATAAGCTTAAAAAACTGGAACATTCGACAGAAAGACTAGCAGAATCCGTTCCATGTCTGAGGATAATGGAAAGCTAGCAGATAGAACTTTGTTTCTGGAAGGCAGTTTATATGCCATTCAGATAATATCTAAGAATGAGAATATAAAAAATATGGAATCATTTGTAGTTGGAGAAAAGCAAGAGACATACTGATTCAATGAAGTCTCTAGAAAGTTTTGTGATTGAAGATCAGATAATTAAAGAAAATGCTGAGTAGATTTCAGTCCTTAGAAGACTGCTGAACCCTGCCAAGTCAGGGTAAGACAGCCTTTTTACCTCCTTGCTTTTGTTTTGGTCTCTCAGGTACTCTAGGCCTTAGCAAAAACTAGTTATACCAACCTTGAGGTGAGACCTTGACTATCCAGGTAGCTGTTTCTGTCCTTTCTGCACCTTTTGAAGTTGGCCACCCACACTTCCTGCCTACCCTAGTATTGTTATTTTCCTTCTCAGGTCTTTGATGAGGTTCAATATTAAATTATCACAAGTATTATTCTCTCTTCCTAGTCAGATATATTTCTTAGTAGACTTAAGCATTTCAGCTTTGGACAACACTATTGTAATCTCTGTTTTGACTTCATTCTAGTACTAGATATTTAGGCCTTAAGTTTATATGTCCTCGCTTTTCCTTTTCTTAGAGCACACTTGTTATTCACTGTTTTGTATATAGATTTTGTATCAAGTCTAAATATTTTCTTTAGACTAAAATGGGGATTTTGGTGAGATATTCACCTTTTTTTGCACCTGTGGCATAGACCATGCCAATTGGGGTGGAGACAAAACAGGAGTAACCTGGGGGAACTAAGTTTGAAGTGGGGCTCAAAGAGCTGTATTGCTTGCAGCATGAGGACAGGAGTACAACTGGAGGCATCCTTGGTACCAGGAACTGCTAGTAGTGCTATTTCTATATTGCAAGTTATTTCTCCCTGAATAAACATCGATTCAGCCTATTTGTTTCTCCTTATCCATATTAAGCATCAATAAAGGAGAGCTGGTGTACCCCACATAAGCAGAAAAATGAGCCAAGAGTTAAGAGTGCAGAGGGTGCAGAGGCGCTCAGGGGAAAGTATCACAGTAAGAAGGTACACTCAGGATTTAAATAAATAAATAAAGATGTTCACTTAAGCCACATGATATTAATATACTGCTTTTTGGCTAAAGCTTTAAAACTTCAAACTAGTTAAAAGGATACAATTAGTAACACTAGAAATTACCATAAATTTAACAGTCACCCATATCATAATGGGTTTAAAGACATAAATTAACGGTGCTTTATTTTTGATATTACAAAAAGACATTGCAGGATGTGTAATTGTTTTTAAAAACAGATTTAAATGTTCAAATTTATAAGGTTACAGGATATTGGTGCTTTTATTATATTATTAATGTCTGTACTTAAATCAAATGTCTAAAATTGAAGGTCACAGCCATAAGCTCTATATACTACCCAAAAGTTGAGATGCTCATTTTTTATGATACAAAAGACAATGCATTTTTTTTTGTTACATTAGGCAAGCATAAACTATTTAGATAAATTGAGTCAAATAGATGGTTCATGTTTCCCTAAAAGTAGTTTCAAATTAAAATCAGTATTTTTAAAGGTAAACCTGACAATACGAAGTTCTAATTTTATAAAAGCTGTTTAATCTGTTATGAAATGTGAAGAAACACAAGTTAGTAGCCATCCTTATCAATTAACTCTTGGTTATAATCAAACTAAGTATTAATGATTAATAACAGGGATAAACCTATACATGTTCTAAATAATTAAGGTTAAAACAAGTAACTGAAACAAAGTTGTCTATTTAGATGTACCTAGACAGACTTCTAATAGTACAGAGATCTATAGAATCAGGCATTTAAATGTTAACTAAAAAGCTGTAATAATATCAGACATAGAATCACAGATCCTAACAATGACCCTAGGACTCTAAAGAAGATTATGGGGCAGCATGGATTGTTATGACACTGACCAGGGAGCAAGATGCTCAAATACAATGTCTGTTGACTGGTTAAACCCAGCTTAGACTTTTTAGAGGCTGCAGGGAACTGAAAAATTGCTTGCACCACCTTGGCCTAGATAAAATAAAGTCAGAAATTTCCATGTCCCTCTTCCACAGAGAAAAGACAAATAAACAACAACAAAAAACACAACTCTTTCACATTATGTAATTTGTGAAGAACTTCTGCCCTCAATGCCATAGAAAATTGGTTATGGCTAGGAGTATATCGACTGGTCCCTGTCTTTTTTTTTTTTTCTTTTAGTAGATTGGACAGTTAATTAAATATATCCTTCGATCTGAAAGTATTGGCTGGGCTAAACATAACTTTGTAAGCTTATCTGTATTAGGCAGCCTTAATATGCCTCCTAAATAAGGATTTAAAAATATAAAGACATAAAAGTCATTTTTGATTATTTATTTATTAATTATGCATGCACTTTTCAGCCTGCATATATGTCTCAAAGGCATAAGTACATGCCTGCTGTTTTACAGATACCCAATATCTACTTTTTCTACAATATGGATTTCAGCACAGATTGGTAATGATAATATATCTAAAACTTTTATGTCCTTTTATATAACACAGTTCCTATAGGCTTCAGAGGAACAAATGTCATAAAGCTTCCATCCACTTCTTACAGGGCAAAAGGACTGCAGATAAGTACAGCTATTCTGAGGATGGAATTTTCTCCCTGGTCTAGCTGTCGTTCTTGATTACTAAAGGTAATGAACAAAGAGTTCCAATTAAATATATATGTTTTAACTTCTGTTCCCACTTTGAACACATCTCAGCTGATTTGTGGTTCTGGCAGATGAGAATCAGTTGCTGACTAAAGCCTGCTCCTCAATATTGCTCTCCCTGGACTTATGGTGAACTAGTACAGCCGATGTGAATCTTCAACAGGGTCTACAAACTAATGCCTGTGATAAATGTTGGATTTCCTGAATCCCCCTTCCTTTTGTTGTTATTGTCTAGCATTTAAGCCTACTTGCAGCTAAGAAAACACTGCAAAAGTAAGCAGGGAAGTAATACAGGCATATCCATGACACAATGGTGTTTTGATTTTCAAATAGTTGTCACCTGGAGTTCTACAGCCTATAAAGCCTCCCTGAGCAGCTTCTTGCTATTATGTCTACTGGTTTAATCAACCTCCAAAGAAGTAACTCCTGACTGCAAAAGCAAAAGGTTTTATTGCTATAAATCCAACCAGCTGGGACCTCAATTTATCGGAAAAGTAAGGTAGTGGCCTAAAATAGTGAAGTGTTTTTAACAGGATAAACAGACGGGGAGGCTTGAGACCATTAGTCTCAGTGACAAGGTTTCCAAAATACAGGCAGTTCATAGAGTACAAATTTAATTTACAAGGTCATCATGGATCTAAGTTAATAGTATCTGTCATTTGTTTATGCAGGATTGATAAGCACACATGAAAAGTTGAGGGATTTTCTTTGTTTTTACTTTTTCACCTGAGAACAGGATGTGGGCTCTGTACTCTGTAATCAGGGATTTATCTACTGGCAGAAATTCTTGTTCTCTTTATTCTTGCAATAAACCCTAATTTTATACCTTTTGGTTATTAATTTTTTCATCACATTCCCTCTTTGCCATGAACATTAGAGGCCCAATTTTTGGGCCTCCGATAGATAAAAGACTTCTGGTGTTTTTTGGTGTACAGATTAGTCACCTAGCCCTCTATGGATAGGAGTTATCTTTTGATATATCATCTCAACAAGGGAAAATGTGAAATGTATTCTTTCTTTTACCACTTCCTGCTTACTTTGGTGGTGTTTCTTGGACAAGAGAAGGGTAAAATGCTAGACAAAAACCAGACAGACAAACAAACAAACAAACAAACAAATAAATAAATAAATAAATAAAACAGGGGGGATTCAGGAAATGGAACATTTATCAGAGGCATTAGTTTATAGATAGACCCTGTAAAAGATTCACACCAGCTATGACACTAAGCCGAGAGCAGTATTTAGGAGCAGGATGTAGTCAGTAACTGATGCTCATCTGCTAGAAGCACAAATTTGCTAAGACATGTTATAACTTGTGAACATAAGTTAAAATATATATGTGTGTGTATGTGTGTGTTTGGAACTCTGTATTGATCAAGAAGGACATCAAGACCAGGGAGAAAATTCCATCCTCAGGAAAGTTGTACTTGTCCGCAGTCCTTTTGACTGGATCCAAGCTTTATGACATTTGTTCCTCTGAAGCCTATATAAACTGTGTTGTATAAAAGGACATAAATGTTTTAGATACATGATCATCACCAATCTGTACCAAAATCTATATGTTGAAAAAGTAGATATTGGGTATCTGTAAAACAGCAGGAATGTACTTATGCCTTTGAGTCCTAGGAAAACCTACAGATTTGAGTTAGAAGCTTGTACATTTTCTTCTGTCAAGAGAGATCCACATAAAGATTGGTCAGACATACCTTAGGCCTGATGAAAAGTCCTTCACATTTACACTTAGATGACAACCAAAATAAATCATAAAACCTTGAGCTTTTGACTAAACAGCTGGGAGTCACTGCTCAATAGCTTAAGAGAACTTAATTAAATGGTAAGCTCTGAATTTTTATATTGTAAATTATTTTTCTATCTTTAAGACTTATATGTCTTGGGCTAGAGAGATGGATCAGAGATTAAGAGTACTGTCTGCTCTACTAGAGTTCCAGAGTTCAATTCACAGCACCTATATTGTGTCTCACAAACATCTATAATGAGATCTGTTACCCTCTTTGGGCATGCAGACATGTATGCAGGCAGAACACTGTGTGCATAATTAATAAATAATTGTTCAAAAAAAGTTATATGTCTTCATATTTTTAGATCCTTTTAGGAGCCATATTAAGGCTGCCTTTACTGCCAAGGTCACAAAGTATTGGTTAGCAAAGCCATCAAGAGTATCAGAGACCTTTGAAGGATAAATTTTATGTAACTTTTGAATCTATTTAAAAAAATGACAGGGACCATTCCTTATATTACTAGCCATAATCAATTGTCTATGACATTGAGGGGAGAAGTTTTTCACCAAGTGCATAATGTGAGAGGTTTTTTTTTTTTTTTTGTCGTTTTTTTTTTTGTTTTGTTTTGTTTGTTTGTTTGTATTGTTTTCCTCTGTGGAACTGTGACTTGGAAATGTTTGACCTTATTTTGTCTAGGCAAAGATGGTGCAGATAATTTTCCAGTACTCTGGAGCCTGTATACAGTCTGAGCTGTGTCCTATCTGTCAGTAGGCGTTGTATTTGAACAATCAGCATTAAAATGTATGTGAGAAAATTAGGATTTCAGAGAGAAAATTTTATAACTAACCCCATTTAAATGAAAACAAACATTTATAAACAGCCTTTATAAAACTAGAAATTTGCATTGTCAGTTTTAGCTTTAAAAATACTGATTTTATTTTGAAACTCATTTTAGGGAAACATAAAACTGCTGTGTGACTCAATTTATCTAAATAGCTTATGCTTCCAAATTTAGCAAAACCAAGGATGGATTCCTTTTGTATCATAAAAAATGAGCATCTCAACTTTTGGTTGGTATATACAGTCTATGGCTATGATCTTAAATTTTAGCCCTTTGATTTAACTACAAACATTAACAATGTAATAGAAGCACAAATAAATTGTAACTTTCTGAATTTAAACATTTAAAAACTGTCTTATAAAACAATGAAACATCCTGTAATTTGTTTTTGTAATATCAAATTTAAGCACCCTTTATGTCTTTAAAACCATTATGACCTGTGTGACTGTTAAATTTATGTTAATTTCCAGTGTTGCTAATTGTAACAGTTTAACTGGTTTCAATTTTTAACAGCATTAGACATAAAACAGTATTAATGTCATCTACGTTAAAAGGACATCTGATTTTCTGATAATCTGAATTTAATGACCAGTGCTCAGAGATAAATTTTTAGATGAGGGCTGTTAGCATTGGACAGCAAAAATGTTTAAACCATTTTTGTTTTAGCTCTACTCTTGCAATAAACAGGTTTGTAACAGGAAACACAGATAGAACTTTTTGACAAGTACATATATTTTTCTTGAGAGAAATAAATGGAACTTTTAAACAGTTAACCTGGTATGGTCAAAATTTTTAACTCATATTACTAATCTTGAATTTATATTTGTAGATATCAGAGCCCACAGCAAACAGTTTATATCTTCCTCTGACCTATTTCCTACTTTTCTTTGAACCTCTATAACTTTTAACATGACCTGTAGTCTTTTTCTCTGATTTTCTCAGACATCCCTAGTGTAGATAAATCTCTCCTTTTCTGTTTTTCTTTTTTCTTATCACTGAATCTTACTCAGAGTTGCATGCCTGAAGTGAAATCTTATTTATTTATTTAATTCCTGACTCTACCTTCTTGCTATGGTGCTTTCCCCTGAACCTCTCTGCACCCTTTGCTCTCTTAATTGTTGGCTCCTTTTACAGATTATGTGGGGTACACCAGCTCTCCTTTTATATTATCTTTCATTATAATTTTATTTTTATCTCCTTTCTACTCTTCTGGATCTGGCCAATCCTTTTTCCTGTTCTATCTTTTATTGCCTAGAGAAGTGGATTCATACTTGTAACACTTGAAGTTCCTTCTGATGTTCTCTGTGCTACTTTGATGAGTTGCGTTTACGTATAAATCTCCAGGCCCATTTGAATTGTTTACTAGACCACTGTTATCTTATTTTGTTTTCTTTGCTTCAGACTGATTGTACCAAGTCTTCACATAGCCATCACATCTATTTACCATAGATTTTGATAGTTGTATTTTTTTAGTTGACATAAAAACCTTTACTATATTTTTTCTCCCCAAAACCTCCTTATCCTCTACCTCACCCCCCCCACCCTGTACCTGCATGCTTCTGTGTGGTCCCTCCAGTCACAGTCACTGCCACCTGAGGAGAGGAGGGAAGGGCCAGGGGCAGCTTCAGTTATTCACCTCCATAGATCAGAATTTCTCTTCTTTCTGAATGCCCACCAGCTGATCCAATGCACCTAGGCCACCAGCAACACAGCATGGATCCTGGATGATCATGGCTTAGGACTTCTGTATCAGGAGGGGCTGGGTGCTGTTTACCCTGGTTTTCTGCATTACCACCAGCCTGAAAGTTCCTTGCCTGGGAATTTTTGTTTTTTTGTTTGTTTGTTTTTTACATGTCGATCCCAGTTCCCTCTCCACACCTCCCTCCACCCCTCCCACTTACACTCTCTGCTCCCTCACATGCACTCTGACCACCCTGCCCTCCCATCCCCCCACCAAATTTCCACATGTAGGGCAATGCCATCCAGGTGGGGTCATGTAGATCTGTCATGTCATTTGATGTAGGGACTAGGACTTTTCTCCTGTATCTAGGTTAAGGCAGTATTCCTACATGGTGAATTTCTCTGGGAGGTTCTTTTGTGTACCAGGAATACATTCTAGTTCCACTGTCTGAGGTCCCTAGTACTGCTCAGTCCTTCTGGCTGAGACCCATATTCAGGGAAACCTGAGTCAGTCCCATGCTGGATTGCCAGCTATCAGCCTGGGGACCCATTAGCTCCTCTTTCTTCAGGTCAGCTGTCTCAATGTTTCTGCCACTTGGTCTTAATCCGCTCCATCTGCATCTGTATTCTATTTTGACTCAGTGTTTAGGTATGGGTGTTGCCTTCTCTTTCCAACAGGTATTAGAGTATTCAAATTACGATGAAGACAACACTTTTTATTATTACTCTTTTTTCATGTATTTCAGGAATAAAACTCCCAAACGCATTAGAGCTATCACCCAAGCAGCTAACAGGAAAAAGATATATCATCTTCTTTGTGATATTGCTCCTTCCCTTTCATGGTTTCCTGAAGTGTCTGTGACTACTAGATAAAATGTACACCCAGGTCCCCTGACCTTAGCAAGAAGCCACAGAAAAAACTTCTTCTGTGCCATATGCCCTAAAATCTCTCAAGATTTTAATAATCTGGGCACCCTTCTCTCTATTGAATAAGTTAATCATTCCAGTCTGCATTGTGTGATTGTATCTGCAACATCTGCACATTGTGTGGAAGAGAAGAGGATGATCTCACACTGTTGGAAGACATTGGGGTTGTCTGTTTTAGACAGGAGTAAGTGACATTGAGATTTGTGTCCCTACAGGTGTCTACAACGTCTGAGTCTTGAGTAGACGCCAGAGCCAAGGAACCCTGTGATGTGTCTTTAAGCACACTCTAACCCTTGGGGAAGTGCTCTTGTTCAAGCTTAACCAGCCAGTCAGCAAAACCAGGCCAACCAGCCAGTCACAGGCATTGCAGGACACTTCCTATAACCACACTGTAGGCTGTTACTCTTGCTTTGGGCTTCATTTTAAGTGGAACAACTGCCAGTGTATTGATTTCTGTTCTGCTAGTGGTACTGTAGTACATTGTGAGTGGACCATGGATGAGCACAGAAGCCACAACATGGTGAGTGAGGGGATGTTATCCTCAGATGGGCAGGATGGGATGGGGAGGCCTGGGAGTTGGTGTGGCAGGCCCTACAGGTTGCTTGTTGGGAAAGTTTGGCCACATTCAGTGTTCTGTAAAGTACCATCTGGTCCTAGCAACTCCCCATACCTGGGTGTTGGGGTATGAATATTTCACACAGTGGAAAGCATTTGATTTCCATCAGAGAGCTTTGTGTAGAAAGACATTGATAGTCAGCACCAGAGTTCTTTTGGTGCACAGGATGGCAAGTAGCCAAACCTGGAGAGTCCTAATTTCTCCAGTGTCTTCTACAACTTCTGCAGTACACATTTAATTCTTAGGTACAAGATTTATGTATAGTTATTTGTGTGTATCTTATAAAAGACTTTTTCATTATTTCTGTACATACTTATATTTTTTGATATAGCTTTTTTCTTTGATTTTTACATATTTATTATTTTTTTTTCAATCAAGACCAATGAATATTTAATAATGGTTATTCTATACAGGAAAATATCAAATGAAGAGAACTTGATATCCCACTAGAGGAAATCAAATCCATAGTGTACCCATGGCTTTTCTGGAACTCAGTATATAGACCAGGCTGGTCTTGAACTGAGAGATCAAACTGCCTCTGCATTCCAATAGCTAGGATTAAAGGCATATGTTTGACACTATCTCCTGGCTTGCCTCATAATTGTAGCTAGTTTTTATTATTATTATTTTATTTTATTTAGCAAAGTCCATTTAAATGAAAACAAACATTTATAGACAATATTTGGGAATGTGTGAATTGTTCTTTCCAAATGACTTCCTGCTGGTAAGGGGCACTGTCATGGAGTATTTGAAGAAGATTCAGAAATCCTGGCTGTAGTTGGTAAGGCTGCTTTGTTTAGCTGTTTTGAATGTAGGATCACCTTGTACTCTGTTTCTGGTGGTCTGGCTTGAACAATCCACATTAGTCTGGAAGGAATCCACATCTTTTCATTTTCTGTGGAAACAAAAATAGAAATCCTTTTCCCCAGTAACTTGTCCTTCATTTATGGTAGCCCTTCCACGGAAGCTCAAATTGTTAGTTGGGGGCAGTCTTGTAGTTCTCTAGACCTTTGTTTGTGTTCAATTTTATCTTCAAACCAATATTTGCTCCCTCTTTTATGTGCTCCCTCTCTGTTTCTGTCTCTCTCTTTCCTGTCTTCTATTCCTAACCAGGCTCAATCTTCCTGGTCACACATGTTTTCCTTTCCTCCCCCTCATTTTCTCCTACTTCTCTCTCCATTCGCTGCCCCCCCCCCTACTTCCCCCTGATCTCCAGGGGACTTTTCCCCTTCCCAGTTCTGTGAGGGACTGCATATGAATCTCTTAGAATACACCTTGTATCCTAGTTCCTCTGGTGGTGTGAATTATAGGCTGGTGATCCTTTGATCTAAGTCTAAAATCCATATATGAGTACATACTGTGTTCCTCTTTTTGTGACTGGGTTACCTCATTCAGGATGGTTTCTTCAAGTGCCATCCACTTGCCTGCGAATTTCAAGATACCATTGTTTTTTTCTGCAGAGTAGAATTCCATTGTGTAGATGTGCCACATCTTCATTAACCATTCTTCATTTGAGGGGCATCTAGGTTGCTTCCAGGTTCTTGCTATTACAAATAGTGCTTCTATGTCCGTAGTTGAACAGATGTCTTTGTTGCATGGATGTTAATCCTTTGGGTATGTGCCTAAGAGGGGGATTGCCAAGTCCTGTGGTAAAGTAATTCCCATTTTCCTGTGGAACCGCCATACTGATCTCCAAAATGGCTGTATGAGTTTGCACTCCAAGCAGCAGTGGCGGAGTGTAACTCTTTCTCCACATCCTTTCCAACATGAGTCATCATTGGTGTTTCTAATTTTAGCCATTCTGGCAGGATTAAGATATTATCTCAAAGTTGTTTTGATTTGCATTTCCCTGATAGCTAAGAATGTGGAGCATTTCCTTAAGTGTCTTTCAGTCATTTTGATTTCCTCTATTGAGAATTCTTTCTTCAGTTCTGTACCCCATTTTTTTAATAGGGTTATTTGGTGTTTTGTTGACAAGTTTCTTGAGTTCTTTGTGTATTTTGGAGATCAGATTTTATATATGGATCGCAGTTCCCAGTCCCTCCCTCCCATGCCTCCTAATTCGGCTCCTGTCCCATTACTGTCCCCACTCCACAGGGAGGGTCTTGCCTTCAAGGAGGAGTCAAAAATCTGTCAAGTCATTTGGAGTAGGGACTATGTCCTCCCCTCCTGCCTCTAGGATAAGGGAGTATCTCTCCCAAAATCCTTTCATGCTCCAGGGATATATCCTGGTTCCAGGGAGACAACTTTTTTCTAGGTATAGCATTGGAGCATGGCATGACAGTTGCTCTGTAGAGCAGGCTAGTCCCAAACTCATAGAGATGTACATACCTCTGCCTCCTGAGAGTGATATTATAGGCATGGGTCACGAACATATCCATACATGGCATTCTTGTGTTGGATTGTACTCCACTACTAAACTGTGATGTAGAATAGTAGAATTGTACATATAAAATACTTACCTATTTATATGGATAGTCAGACCCACAAAATATGATTTAGCTGAGGGAGTGCTGCCTATAAAATAGCCCAAAGATAAGTAGTGTACTAATAAGGCATGTTAGAGATTAAGATGCTAAAATATAAGTTTGATCTCTAGGATTGTCCAGGATATTTGTCTCCAAACCATGACAAAGGAGAAACTCCTCATTCACAAAGAGCCCCCGGGCCCATGTCCTTATGACAAAACAACACTTTTAGAAGCAGCTCAGGTGACATTGTTTGGTCACACTGAATATAAGGGCCTGTTGTGGCAGAAAGGGCTAGTGTTCTAGAGAAAATCAAAGTTCTCCCAGATGGGCAAGATAAACCCAAGTGACAACTGTTTGAAAGGGAAAATCCTTTTGTTTTGAGGGTTGGGCTTAGCAAGCAATACTTTCAGTTTAGGTCCTCAATCATAGAATTGGATCAATGCTTCTTCCCACAATATGAAACTTGATTGGCAGAAACAGTAACAACCAGGGGGCTGTGCCTTAGGACTTTTCCATCATGCCCTGAGAGATGCAGAATAAAATAGAGCTCCTCCTATAAAACAAGGAGGAGGGATTGCAATTGTCTAGGGCCAGGGCCTTTGTGTAGGTGTTATTTCAGATCCTCTAGAACACAACTCTTACTCCTGCTTACTTTCTAGAGTTTTCACATTCCCTTTCATTTCCTCCTGGAAGTAGTAAAGAGGTAGCAATTCTTTATAAGAAGTTTACATAGAATAAGATATAAGTTAAGCAAGACCTCTCTGCCCAGGTTTCATCTTCTCTTTGTTCTGCCTTTCCTATCTTCCTCATCCTCTGGTACATCTGTGTCAGAAACTGTCATTAAAGTGTGATTTGCTGTTGCATGTCACTGGTGTACTAAGAAATCATTATGGTACTATCTTTTCTGTTGAAGACTTTCATGGCCTTACTGGCCCGACTTGCAGTTTCCTGACCCTATTTAAATTCTTCAAATTGTCAGCTGGCATCTGACCCTGGAAGAACTTAAAAGTGGCAGCAATTGTGGAATGCAAAATATTTTTTAGAAGCCAGGAAGTGATGATGAATGCCTTTAATCCCAGCCCTCTGAGGGCACATGCAGGCCAATTTCTGTGAGTTTGAGACTAGTGCGCTATATAGAGTTAGCCCCACTACAACTGAGGCTACAGCACAGGGAAACAGAGAAACCCTGGCCCAGAAAATTATCTGTTGTAGGCTTTCTCCTCTTGGAACATTAGTGAGAGATGGTTGCATGCTATCATTACAGAGGTTTTTTTTGTTTGTTTGTTTGTTTTGTTTTTTGTTTGTTTGTTTTTGTTTTCTTTCTTTTAACCTTTTTAGTCTATGCAGTTATTTCTTACTGGAAAGGCAAAGTCTAGAACAGCTTTACTCCCAGAATTTTAGAATTAATTTTCTGAGACATGATTACTCATTGACAATGGTTCATTTGATCCCAGCATGTTGCTTTCAAGGGCACTGTATTCTTTCACCTTAAACATACCTCATTAAATTAAGAGACTGTATACCCTCAGAAGGTAGAAGGATTTTTTTTTTTTTGACCAAGCATCTTAAACACCTAATTTGAGGATACCAATTACTTTTAAGGTGATATTTAATAAATGGAACTCATTAGGCTGTAACACTGCACATTGATTTAAAATATAATCCACCTCTACATCACAAATGATCTCAATGACAACAAGATAAAAAAGTATGACCCCAGTGTTTTAAAATTGTCCATATGTGTCATGAAGTTGACTGTCCATTACACTTACAGCAAAAAGAATTTGCATGTGGAGCATGGATGCTGCCTTTAGACCAGAGTAGAAAGAATAGTTTATTGCATGCACTGCAAGGAGAAACAGGGTGGATGTCAGTTGCTGTATCCATCATAAAAGATGGCCGTGATTGCTGCATTGCGATGGTTTGAATGTGATTGCACCTATAATCTCATAGGGAATGGCAGTAGTAGAAGGAGGAGCTTTGTTGCAGTGACTTTGGCATTTTGAGAAGAAGAGTATCACTGGTCATGGGTTTTGGGGTTTCCTATGCTTTGGATATAGGCAAGTATATAAGATGACTTACTGAGGCCTGCATATCAAGATGTAGCCAGCACCATATTCTTCTTAAAATCTTGCTCCCTGCTATGATGAAAATGGACTCAATTTCTGAAACTGTGAGCCAATCCAATTAACTGTTTATATATATATATATATATATATATATATATATATATATATATATGTGAAATTTGTGGGGGATCTCTTTCTTCCAAGTAGAATAAGAGTTTTTCATCCCTGAATGTCACTGTCAAGACTAGGGTTGGAATCCGTGACTGGGAGAATATTACCAAGGAGGCAGAGACAGGTTGACCTCTGTGAGTTAGGGACCAGGCTGTTCTATAAGAGCTAGTTCCAAGACAACCTTAAAAGTCACAGAGAAACCCTGTCTTAGAAATTATACACAGGAATGAAAATCCTAACTTTATAGATTCAGTGGTTTTCTTCTTTAAATACTTAGGGTGTACTGAATCATGTCATGTGAATGAAGACAGACCAGATTTGTTGAATAAAATTTGGATATATTGAGCTGCGTGTAGCCAATGGTGTGATGTCATTGAGCTTTGCATTGATCACAGCTACTCCTGCCTTTGCTACCTCATGCTGGGAAGAAACTCCTACAATTCCTTTAGGAAAAAGCTTTGAATGTTCACTAAGAAGGAAATAAAATTTACTTATTGACTGTTTTCCAATTCCCCAGGCAAATGACCACAGGAATATGTAAGAATTGAGTTCATTTAACAACTTTGAAGCTGGTGTAGGCACAATGCAGAAAGAGGTGGGGGAAGGAAGGAACATGTGCAATTTCTTGTTTTCCTTTGGTGGAAATATCAGTGTGGAGCCTATTCAATTGTAGATGGTTTACACAATGTCTGACTGGCCATTTCTTGGTGTCCATAGACAAGGACAATCAATAATCTTGATAAAGTACTGATGAGATAATGAAACCGAATTGCTGACTTTCGTATAGAAGATACAATGTAATCCACAGCCCAATACTATGGTCAGTGTGTAAGCTTCAGAGCCTAGATGTCATTTATGCAGGGACAGGAATGGAAGATGTGCCCTGTGCTGACCTGGGCAATGGCCCTTTTCCTCTTATCCTCCCTGAGTGTAGGTTCCCTTGGGTGAGTGAAATCTCTGTGTCCACACTGGGCTGTGGTGGCGCAAAATTTTATTCAAGCACTTGAGAGGGAGAGGCAAGAAGCTCTATGTGAGTTTGAGGTCAGTATGATTTTCAAAGAGAGTTTTAGTGTGGGTCCCAAACATAAAAAGACCCACCCAAACCTAAAGAGACACCCTGCTTTGAAAACCAAAGGAAAAAACAAAACAAAACAAACAATCCAAGGGGAAACAAATATTGTTGTTCAATATGAATGACAAGGTTTCTTTTGGTATGTTTTGGGAACATCCAAGGGAAAAACGGAAAGTTTGCTTATGGAATTCATGAATATTGCATTCCACATTCAGATTTGTCTTTATGTGTCACACACAGTTTATAAACCAGTGGAAATATGTCATTGGAATCATCTTTCAGCAATACATGATCACAGCTTATTTAACTTTCCACATTCACTAGCTACCATAATAGCATGTTTCAGGAAAGTTGAGTTCCTGGGAAAAAAGGAATTTCTTATCTGCAGTTTTCTCAAGTGTGCATGGTGTTTAGTGGGTGGACAGGCATTGTACATGTGTTCAGGAGCAGAAATTCAATCATTCTTCTGTATTAATATTTTTGTGGGCATCATGGGGCTGGTTTTGCCTTAAACCACAAGGAGCCTTGCAGAAGCATAGAAAGATATTACCCCCATTTTTAGAGAGAGAGCTAAACCATGAAGCATCTCTGTTGGGAAAAATGTAGTACATGGAGGAACAGAAGCAAAAGAGAGTGAGCATTCTTCTGAATTAATTTTGTGGGAGTTGTGAATTCTTTTTATTTAAGATCTAAACAACTGGCATGATGTGTAGCTGGTTAACATTGTTCAAGATCTTGGTTTTCCTGACTGAGTTTCCTCTGGTGTTTTGATAAAAAGTTGATTATATTTTCTAGCTTTTGTTCTTGTCATTGTCTCTGCATCTCCCCTTTATCCTTTCTCAAATATTGTATACCTTCTTGATCACCATACATTTGTTGTAAATATTAAGGTCACAGTATGTCAAAGTATGACCTGAACATTTCCGGGATTTCCTCTGTGTCCATTGTTATGTCCCCATTTTCATTTCTGATTTTGTGAATTTGTATGTTCTCTCTCTGCTTTTTCATTAGTTTGGGTAAAGTTTTGTCTAGCTTGTTGATTTTACTGAAAAAAAAAAACCCTTTGTTATATTGATTTTTTTTTTTTTGCATTGTTTCCCTGGTTTCTGTATTATTGATTTCAGCCCTCAAATTTATTATTTTCTGGTGTCTACTCCTCCCGTGTGAGTTTGTTCTTTTTGTCCTAACGCTTTCATTTGGGGTGTTAATTCTCTATTGTGACTATCTTCTGTTTTTTTTTTTTTTTTTTTTTTTTTTTCATATGGGCACATAGTGCAATGAACTTTCTCTGGTACCACTGCTTTCAAGGTGTCCCATTAGTTTGGGTATGTTGTGTCCTCATTCTTGTTGAATTTTAGGATGTCCTTAATTTCTTTATTTCTTCTTTGACACAGGTATGGTGTAATTGAACATTGTTCAGTTTCCATGAGTTTGTAGGCTTTCTGCGATTTGTGTTGTTGTAATCCAATTTTTAAAGCATGCTGTTCACATAAGATACAGGGGACTATTCCAATTCTCTTGTATCTGTTGAGGTTTGTTATGCCACCTACTATTTGGTCAATTTTAGAGAAGGTTTCATGTGGAGCAGGGGAAGAACTTATATTCTTTTGTGTTTGGATGGAATGTTCTGTAGATGTCTGTTAAACCCAATTGAGACGAAACTTCTGTTAATTCTTTTGTATACTTTGTTAAGTTTGTGACTGGTGGTCCTGTCTAGTGGTGACAGTGGTGTGTTGAAGTCTCCCAATATAAGTGTGTGAGGTTTTATGTGAGGTTTGAGTTTTAGTAGAGTTTCTTTTATGAATGTGGTTGCCTTTGTGTTTGAGTCATAATTGTTCAGAATTGTGTTGATGGATTTCTCCTGTGATGGACATGGAATGACTGTTTTAATCTCTTTTGATTAATTTTGGTTGGAAGTCTAACTTGTTAGAATTTGGATAGCCACACCTGCTTGCTTCTTGGGTCCATTTGATTGGAAGATCTTTTCTTAGCTTGAGGTAATATCTGTCTTTGAAGCTTAGATGTATTTCTTGTATGCAGGAGTGAGATGGATTCTGTCTTCATATCCACTCTGTTAGCCTGTGTCTGTTTACAAGAAAGTTAAGACCACTAATGTTGAGGGAGAGTAAGAACCATGGATTGTTAATGCTTGCTTGTTTTAGATTTGTTGCTGGCAGTGGTATTGTGAATTTATCAGTCCTGCTTTACCCTTGATTTGTGGTGCAGTGGATTATCTTTTGCCTACATCTTTGTGAGCATAGTTAACTTCCCTGGGTTGGAGTTTTCCTTCCAAATCTTTCTGTATGGCTGGATTTGTAGATACATATTGTGAAAATCTGGCTTTGTCTTTAAAAATTTTGTTCTCTGCATTTATAGTGATTGACAGATTTGTTGGGTATAGTAGCCTGGGCTGGCATCCGTGGACTCTTTGTACTTGTAGAACATCTATGAAGGACCTTCTCGCCTTGAGGCTTTCCATGGAGTAGTCAGGTGTAATTTACATAGGTCTTCCTTTATATGATACCTGGAATTTTTCCTTCACTGCACTTAATGTAATTTTTTTTATTTGTATGTCAGATGTTTTGATTATTATATGTCGAGGTATGTCGAGGTTTTTTTTTTTTTTTTTGGGGGTGTTTGGTATGCTCATTGTACTTTCATGGGCATGTCCTTCTTCAGATTGGGAAAGTTTTCCCACAATGATTTTGTTGAATATGTTTTTGGCACCTTTGAGCTGGGCTTTCTCACCGTCCTCTATGCCTATTATTCTTAAGATTAGCCTTTTCACGGTGTCCCATGTGTTTTGTGTTAAGGATTTGTTGGATTTATGATTTTCTTTGGTCAATGAATCTACTTACTCTACGCTATCTTCTGTGCCTGAGATTCTCTCTTCCAACTCTTGAATTCTGGTGGTTATGCTTGCATCTGTAGTTCCTGATCATTTGCCAAGTTTTTCTATTTCCAGCATTCCTTCGGTTTACGTTTTATTTATTGTCTCCATTTCCGTTTTCAAGTCTTGAACCATTTCCTTCACTTTCTTAATTGTTTTTTCTGGCTTTCTGTACTTTCTTCAAGAAATTTGTTCATTTTTTCCATTTTTTTTGTTTGTTTCTTGTTCCGTTTCTTAAAGTATTTTTTTTTCATCTTCTTTGAGGGCCTCTATCATTTCTTATGGCAATAATTTTTTATTTGTTCTCTTCTACTTCATCTTCTTTGTTTGGTGTAGATTCCATAGATTCTGGTGCTGTTATTCTTGTCATTCTTTTTTAGGTGTTTTATTGTATTTCCATCTTCCCATACCTTCTTCCCCGGTGTGTTTTGGTAGGTCAGAAGTTTGATGTCTGTAGCTCTGGGTGGTCCAAGCTCTGTAGGAGTTCTCTCCACAGTCAGGGCCTGGCAATGGGGATATAAGTTCAGATTCCAGCTGAAGACTGGCAATGAAAGTCAAAGATTTTGAAGGCTGGGACCCAGGATGTTCCTTAAGCTGATAGGCAGATCTAGCCTGGGCCTGGCACTCTCCAGCTAAGGCCTCTTTGGCAGAGGCCCTACAATGGGGGTCAAGGATCCACCCTGCAGGAACTCAGAGTGGTATCATGGAGACCGGCAATTCTCAGGGATGGGTCCAAAAATCCAGTAGAGGACTCTAGCCAAGTCCTGGCAATGGATGACAAATACTGGCTGATACTCTGGATGTTTCTGTACTGATAGGCAGATGTAGGTGGGACATGGCATCTCCAGCTGAGGTCTCTTTAGCAGAGGCCCTACAATGGGGGCCCTTTCACTCATTACTTTAACAATATAAAAAGCCCCATTGAGAAGATTGATTTCTGTAAATCCAATCCTACACATTTACTTTGTATTACATAAAGCAATTCATATTGGAGGAAACTGTTAAGACTTTAAACACCTAAGTACCTGGGTTATAGGAATGAGCGCTCACAATATTGTATATTCACAGGTGAAAATATGTTTGGTTGAAGATTTGATTTAATTTTAATTATGTAATGCCAGTGCATAGATTTGCATTTGCTCACACTTGTTCCCAAGAATATTAGCCTCTTGAGTTATTCTTTTAGCAGGAACTACAGAATTTTGTCAAAATCCTGACATAGGTCCTGCCAATGAACGTTCCATAATTATTCTCGTCCATATCTCTAACCCTGTCTCTATCCTTTCTCTATTATCTTGATATGAAGTGATAGGGAAGAGCTCATGAAAGAGGAAATCAAAATCATGCAAACAATTTGGTGAAGATTTTAGCCATCATACTTTTCTTTAATTTTAATAATCACAATGGTTTTTTTGTGGAGCATGGTTCTTATTAAGTTCACTACACCCAAGATAAATGACAAACTGGTCAGCCCCTCTGATGTATGCTGCAACCTGAGAGAGAGAGATACAGAGACATAGACAGACAGAGAGACACACAGAGAAAGAAAGACAGCATGAGGGGAGAGAGGGGAAGAGGCAAGAGAGATAATGGTAGCAAGAAAGATGTCAACCCAAGCTTCTCCACCTTCTGGTTTCATACTCTGTACCAAAGTCACAGCATATAAAACTGGGGAAGAAACCTCCCCTATGACTGGTGTCTATGCTTGAAGCTCTGATTGGCTCCCAAAGCCTCAGTTACAGGACTAAATGAGCAGAAAAGACACAGAACTTGAGGGCAGGTATGGATCAGGACTATCAAACATTCTAAACTCTTTGTATAGATACAGAAGCCATGGTTCCCACACAACAACCCAGCCTCCCTGGGTATGCACATATTGGTTTAAGTATGGCTTCTTCCTTCTTGCCAGGGATGATATAGAGAGGTGGGATTGCTTTTAGCAGGAGGTGTGGTTTACAAGGTTTCCCTTAGCTGCCATCCTGTAGACCATCGGCACCTATTCCTTGATAGATGGACAAAACAGGTTGTGTAAAGCTTCAGCCTTAACATTGAGCTGCAGTTGGAGAGAGGATGGTTCGAGTCCTGGCAGTGTTTGGTAGCACTGTTCCAAGCCCTGCCCTCAGGGTGTCAAGGGGCGCCCTCCTCTGGATTCACCTCACTTCAGCCTTCACCCATGAAAGGCCTGACATTGTGTTCCCAGAGTAGTGGAAAGGGACAAGGTCTCCTGAGAAAAATTGGGAGCATTGTGTGAGGGGAGGGAGAGTTAGGAGAAAGAGAAGTGGAGAAGAGAATGGGACAGAACAAGAGGCATCAAGAAGACTGAGTTTTGGAAAGAATAGAGGAGAGCAACAAAAGAGATACCATATTAGATGGTGTTATAATAGGTGGTAAGAGAAATCTGGCACTAGGAAAATGTCCAGAGATCTACAAGGATGACCCCAAATAAGAATATAAGCAATAGTGGAGATGCTACCTTAAATGCTCTTCCCTATAATGAGATTGATATCTACTTTATACGATATTCTAGAGCCTTCATCCAGTAGTTGACAGAAACAGAAGCAAACATACTCAGCTAAGCACTAAGTGGAACTCCTGGAATCCAGTTGCAGAGAGGGAGGAGTGATAAGGTGACAAGACCAGGTTGGAGATACCCACAGAATCACCTAGGCAAAACAGTGTGGAGCTCATGAAATCCTGTCTGATAGTTGGGAAACCATAATATGACTGATCTAAAACCCCTAAAAGTGCATCTCATTTAAAAGGCCTAGTAAGTGGAAGGGGCCTCTGGCAGTGGAATCAGGATGTATCCCTGATGTATGAAAGACTTCAGGAGCCCATTCCTCATGGACATATACTCACTCAGACTAGACACATGTTGTTGGGCCTTGTCCCTGCCCCAAATGACTTTTGGATTGGCGCAAACATGAGAGGGTGAGGGAATAGATAGGGATATGTAAAATAACTTTGATTCTATCTTAACAGAATTCATTAAAAGTATGAATAGGAAATAAGGTGGGGTGAATAACTTAGCTAACATTTGCTGGTGCCGTGGCCCTAAAGACCAAGAGCTTTGGGAAAGTTTATGGACACTGTCCTCAAGCAGTCACAGACTAACTTTGACTGTGGTATGAAAACCATACCCCAGGGACCACTTTCATCTTGGGTGACTGTGAAATCCTATAATTCCTACCTCAAATCTCTAAGAACCATTACTAAATGCATCTGCCACTATGACTGGCTTCACGGTTTCAAGTTTACTTAATGAGACATTAGAATGATGGGATGAATAACATGAAGAATTACACTTAACTGTATAAAAACCCTCTTATCTCTGTGAACCTGGCTTTCACCATTAGCAGTAATAGATAGAACCCTTCCAAGGTATTTGGTGAGTTTTATCAGACAAAATGATGAGGAAAAATAATATTTCCCATATTTGAAAGACAATGGACTTTGAGGCAGAAAACCTGCACTTAATGGATACCATCTTCTGTTCCTGAAGTTAGTACCAGAGCCTGTTTTGTGGCTACACTGACAACCAGGCTCAGTCATTCATCATAAGTGAGCCAAGCTAATGAACTAACTTCTCTGTTGACAAGCCAAACTCTGTTGCCAACACTCTGGATTCAAGCTGGACAGATATCTCTCATGTCCTAGGACAGACTAATCTATAATGTGAGTTCTATTTAAGACACAATGTCACAGTAATACTATACTTAGAAAGAAGAGAAAAAAATACAAAAGTAAAATTGATGAAAATTTAAAGCATATTTATTCAGTTTGAGTACTTATGAAAAAAGAAAACAACAGTAAATAATCTATACCAAGGGTCTTAATAGACTTATAATGAAAAACAAATAACAAAGGTAAATATGGAATTTTTTCCATCTCTAAAACACTCCCATATACTCAGTTCCTGTTTCTGCTATAATGTGGACACATAAGAAGTCAATGTTATTTTTCATAGAGACATTTTCTTTGAAAGAATCAATACTTTTTCTACAATGTGACTCCCTGGAAAATGAGAAATTTATGAGTCTACATTTGCCCTGGTGGTAGGCCAAAAGTGGACCCCACAAAGTTCACTTATGATCTCCACACAAATATCAAGGGCCCCCGCGCCGGAGTTTGTAGGACTGTAATCAGAAACAGCAGCAGCTCAGGCCCATGTCCATTTCTCAATCGGTGAATGTGGACAAGTGGAAGACTAGCTATCATTGATGAAAGGAAGATAGAGACATAATATAATGTCAAGCAGGCAGATTCAGTCAATACTGAAAGCTCCATTTTATTCATACACCAAACTTAAGTAGTCAAACAAAGGTGTGGTAATGGAAGGGGACTTTTATTAATATGTATAAAGGGAAAACAGAAATTGCTTCCACTAATGCTAAAGGCACTCCATAATTGCACATACTATGTGCCTTCAGGCACCCCATTGCTGCACTTATTCCCTTCAGGGTGTTTAACCTGTCTACTCCCAAATCATTGCTATTTAGGTAGGAGACATTCATCATGAAGTCACAGGTGACCTGTAGCAGGAAAGATAATATCTTAAGGATAATAGGAGTTATTGGAGCACTTTGAACACATGACAAGTTGGAACGGATTCCAATTTAGGAGCTGAGAAACTTTAGACTGGCAGACTATATTCCAGGACTGCCAATGCCATACAGAAGCCTTGTATGCAAACAGATGATGAGATCTACCTTTAACTGCTTGGTGGCAGTGCAAATGTTTAATTTCAGGACACAGGAGGCTGCCTGATTTTGCTTAGGTTGAGGCTAGCCAAATCAACAGAATGAGTTTAAGTCCTGCACAGATAAACCCTGTTTTGAAAGCAAAAAACAAAACAAATCACATAAAGGAAAAATAAGATCTAACTTCTGGTGGTAGCCTGCATGTATAAATGGTATTGAAGGAGGAAGCTTTCCCTCTTTGGCTGCTTACCCTAGCTCTGGGTACAAGTTTAGTCTTTTACTACCATTAGAGCCTACTTTTTTTGGAATTTTGATGTATAATGACCAGCTGAGACATCCATCCTGATAAATTAAAAAAAACTGCTGTACTCTTCAGTTTCCCATTAGTAGGTAACCTTTGTTGGACTAACTACATCACAGCTTATGAGACATCCTAATAAATCCACTTTCTACATATATGGTGAGATTCATCCTACATTCTTTTTCATGCAGAGAACCTTGATTAATGCAGTTGGTTTTTGTTTTGTTTTGTTTTTTATCTGCTCAATGAAGATGTATTGGCTAACAATAGTGCTCACAAATACATACTTCCTAGTTCAATTCCTCTGTACATATTCAATTTTCTATTAAGACTACTTTTCTCATTATTACGTCTTTGGCAAGCGTTTTCTGTGAGTTTCAGGGATAAAATTCTACATTCATGGAGCCATCATCTGGCATTCTGCCACGAGAAAGATCATTTATCTTTTTTTTTTTTTTTTTTTTTTTTTTTTGAGATCTGGTCCCTGCTTTTGTGTCCTGATTGTCTCAACTTCCTGTGACAAACAGGTAAAAAGTAAATTTAGTTCAACTAAACTCAGTGTTAAACCAAATAACAAATAACACTTTTTTTTTTGTATCCCTAAATCTCTGTGTAGTCGTTAATGAATATTTGGAGCTCCCTTCCAACTTTTTCACCTAGAATCACTCAATCCATTTAAGTAAGTATAGTTAGCTAGCCACATTGTGTCTAGGAGGAAGAAAGAAAAAGCCTGTATATGACAGAAAGGTAACACACGGATCAGCTATAGGACAATTGCTATAAAAATGCACATCACTGCTGATGTATAAAAGACTTTGTCTGGGGTAGAAGGCAAATAGTAACCATTACACTTTGTCCTTAAGCACTCTGTAACCCCCTGGGAGGAGCTGTTTATCACTCAGGCCTTACTAGCCAATCAGGCCCCTTCGTGACCTGCCTGTAAAAAGAAGTGCAAGGCCCTTCTGGTCTGGATTTGAAGAGAAACTGGAGCCAGTTGTTTTGAGTGCTGTGCTTTGAGGAAGGGCAAACTGGAAAACAACAACAACATGGTGAGTGAGGGGCTGCTGTCCTCATGGGTAGTGGGAGATGGTGAAGTGATGGATCCAGTGTGGTGGGTATTCCCTGGATCTGGCTGGGAAACTATAGCCAGACTACCTGTCCCCTGAGTTCTCATGCAGTCCTCCCGGGAGGCAGCCCAAATAACTACTCTGTGGGCTGTATCTGCTTTGAGCACTGGGAGCAGGGAGGTGTGTATGGAAACCTCTTTTAAGTCAACTTCTACATACTTCAGGTGCACCCACTGAAATCATGGCAACAAACTTCCAGAGGCCTTTTGGTTAAGTACCTTTTAGAAGTTCAGCCCTTTGCATTTTAATTTTATGTGTAAGATCTATGTATTGTTAATTTTCTGCATGTTGCAAAAGACATCTCATGTAAGGGTAGCACTTCACTATTGAGCAATGATTAACAGGACTAGAATTTGTAACAGAAAGGATTTACAAATGCTTTGGAGATATTATGTCTCATAAAGTAGAAATTAACTGAAGTAGTACTGCCTCTAAAACACACAAAGATAAGTATATGCTGACCAGTCCTGTTTGAATTTTGAATGCTAGATACATATTTGTTCACCATGCTTTTCCAGACCTTTGACTCCAAACCATTACAGAGAAGCAACTCCTGTTTTACAACAGCATCTAGTCCTTACCGTTATCATAGAACTGCCCAGTAACAAGCTGCTCAGAGTGCTATTACAGGGTCACAAGCAACCTTAAAATTTATTATATCATATAGTTGCAGTTTTCTTCTCCAGAAAAACATAGTTCTAACAGAGTGGCAATAGGACACCAGATTTCAAATAGTAAACCAATGATGTATGAGTTTCCTGATAAAGCAAAGCTTTCACTTAGGTCCTCATGCAGGGATGAGAAACATTCTTAGAAGAGATAGTAACAGCCTGGGGACTAGGCCTTGAAAGCTTTTCCTAAGGGCCTGGTGTATTGACAATAAAACAGAGAACCTCTTCAAAAACCAGGTATTTGCATGGGAGAGCTGGTAATTGTATGGAACAAAGCCTTTGTGCACAGGTTGCTTCAGATCTGTAGATATAAACTATATAGAACTATGGTTCTAAGTCCCAAGGCCACTGTGGTCTTAGTCAGCAATGATCATAAGATACCCTGTATTCCGCTAGCACTGCATTATTTTAGTGTTCTCCTGAGTTTGTCCCATTGATTGGGTTTCTACTTACTTCACGTAAGTGTCCCCTTTGCTTCCATTTCCTCTGTGGAAATAGTATACAAGAGTCTGTTCTCCTTAAGAAGCTTGTCATGGGACACATTTAGCCATCCCAGCTTTTTAAAAGAAATCTTTTCTACCTTCTATGTTTCCTATCTATCTCATTCCCCATCACCTTCACCTCAGGATCCTATATGTGGAACAGGTCCTTCAGTTTCAGGTATCTGGTGGACTTTAGGAACAGTACTGGGAACACATTTGCTGTTTAATCCTCCCATCTCCCTAAGTAGCTAGACATGCTGTCTCCAGTCCCTACTGAAATTGTTCAATGTGTAAAATGGAGCTTGAACTTAAAAGCCATTTAAGAAGGATAGCATATATGAAATGCAAACTATGTCTAGGCTGGCTCCTCTCTGAGTATTTTCCAGAGGTAGATACATGTTATGTTAGAAATATTTGTCTTTATGGATCTCCTCTGTGGGTGAAGTGATTTCTCCCTGGGAAGGCATATTAATCCTAGAACATATGCAATTTCATCATGTTAGAAGAATGTTTATGAGACAATCTCTTATGTTGATGTAAGTGGAACTGGTTGCATGATGTTGCTCTCCAAAGCAATGGCTTTGCTGTCTTCTGTACTATACCTTCAAAATTCTTAAATTACTGTAACACCTAAGAGATTTAAATTTTCCATTAGAGTCAAGTAACCAACTATCCAGTGCAGTCACAGGGACAGCATTTGCATGTGGAACATTGCTTCTGCCTTCAGACCAGCATAAGCAAAATTGTTTACACTGCAGGAGGATTCAGGGTAAGCAACCAGGTGCTGAAGTCAACACTATGAAAAAAGTACATGACTGTGGTAGGGGGAGTGATTTTGCTATTTCCCAGTATGTTTTAATCTGTCATGTGTTTGAACACAGACCAGAGTTTGTAGGTGTACAGTTTGTGAAGGTTGAGATGAAAGGCAGGATCACTCAGTGGCTAGCGTTGCCTAAGCAGTAATTAACCACATTGACTAAGTCAATAGTTAGCCACAAAGCTAGGTTACTATTTAGCCAAACACAATATATCACTACTTACCGACCCATACTAAGTCACTAGTCAGACACACATCTAATTCACTACCTAGCCACAAACACCAAGAAAATAGCCACACACACAATGAGACAGTAGTTAGCCATTCACCTATGTGGGTTAATATCAAGATTTTCTATTAAATTTCATTGAGGTACTTGTCTATCTTTGTGCTAATACCAGGCTGTTTTCAGGACTATAGCTCTGTAGTAGATCTTAAAGTCAGGGATAATGATGCCTCGTGAAGTTCCTGTATTATACAGGTTGTTTTGGCTATTCTTGTTCTTTTGTTTTTCTTTCTTTCTTTCTTTTTCTTTTCTTTTTTTTTTTTTTTTCTTGCTCACAGATTTTTTTTTCTATTTTATTTATTTATTTTATATAACCAGGTCCATTTAAATGAAAACAAACATTTATAGACAATACTTGTTAATTTGGGCATCCTTCTTTCCAAACTACTTCCTGCTGGTAAGGTGCACTGTGATGGGAGATCTGATGAAGA
The DNA here is from genome assembly GCF_943737965.1 of Phodopus roborovskii. Classification (NCBI taxonomy): domain Eukaryota; kingdom Metazoa; phylum Chordata; class Mammalia; order Rodentia; family Cricetidae; genus Phodopus; species Phodopus roborovskii. The sequence continues at coordinate 142,978 of NW_026126887.1, read as the reverse complement.
TGCAGAAATCCTGGTTGTAGTCTGTAAGGGTTCTTTGTCCAGCTGTTTTGAATGTAAGATCACCTGGTACTCTATTTCAGGCACTCTGGCTTGATCAAGCCATATTAGTTTGGAAGCAATCCACATCTTTGCATTTTCTGTGGTAACAAAAATAGAAATCCTTTTCCACAGTAACTTGTCCTTGAACTAAAATTTTGGAGTCAAAGCATTTTTTTAAATTTAATTCATCATTTTACATGTCGGTCCCAGTTCCCTCACCTTCACTCCCTCCCTCCCATCATTCCTTTCTCTCTCCCCTCCTCCCTCCCTCCTTCCCTTCCTTTTACCCTCTCTGCCTTCACACATGCACTCTAACCATCCTCCCCTCCCATCCCCCCACTCCAATTCCATTTGATGGAAACAGGAGCACACACCCATATATAAACTCTGAGTTGAAGTAGAACCCAGATGCAGATGGAGAGGACAAGACCAGGCAGCAGAAACACATAGAGACAGCTTACCTGAACAAGGAGTAGCTAACAGGCCACCAGACTGATAGCTGGGAAGCCAGCATGGGACTGACTCAGGCCCCCCTGAATATGGGTCACAGCCAGAAGGACTGAGCAGTCTAAGGGACCTCAGACAGTGGAGCCAGGATGTATCCCTGGTGCACAAAAGGACCTTGCGAACACATTCCCCATGGAGGGATAACTGCCTTAATCTAGAGACAGGAGAGAAGCCCTGTTTTTCGATATGAAGTTAATTATTATCTTTTCAAGGTCAGTGAAGAATTGTGCTGGCATTTTAATAGATATTGCATGGAATCTGTAGCTTGCCATTGGCAATATTGCCATTTTTACTATGTTTATTCTACTTATCCATCAAATTGGGAGATCTTTATATTTTCTGGTGTTTTCTTTAATTTCTTTTTGTAGAGACACAAATTGTTATTAAATAGGTCTTTCACTTGTTTGGTAAGTGTTACCCCAAGGTACTTTTTGTTGTTTGTGGCTATTGTACAGGGTGATGTTTCTCTGATTTCTTTATTAGCCCCTTTGTTGTCTGAATATAGAATGGCTACGATCTTTTTTTCAGTTTATTTTGTATGCTGATACTTCGCTGAATGTGTTTTTCAGCTGTAGGAGTACCCTGGTAGAGATTTTTGGTTGCTTATTTAAACTATCATATCTTATTAAAATAGGGAAAGATTGAGTTCTTCCTCTCAATTTGTATCCTCTTGATATCCTTTTCTTGTCTCATTTCTTTAGCTAGTACTTCAAATACAATAATGAAGAGATATGGAGACAGAGAGCAGCCTAGTCTTTGTCCTGATTTTAGAGGAATCGCCTTAAGCTTCTCTACATTCAGCTTGATATTTTCTCTGTGTTTACTACATATTGCTCTTATGTTGTTTATATAAATTGCTGTTATCCCTGATATCTCTAGACCTTTAACATGAAAGGATGTTGAATTTTGTCAAAGGTTTTTTTCTACATCTAGGGAGATGATCATGTGATTTTTTTTTCATTTTCAATTTGTTTACATAGTGGTATATTTGATATATTTTCATATGTGAAGCCATCCCTGCAACCCAAGGATGAAGCCTACTTGATCATGGTAGACGATTTTTCTGATATATTCTTGGATTCAGTTTTCCCGTATTTTCTTGAGTATTTTTGCATCAATGTGCAGGAGGGATATTGGTCTGTAATTTTCTCTTAGTTGTGTCTTTGTGTGAATGGGTATCAAGGTGATTGTAGCCTCAAAAATGTGTTTGGTAAAGAAACTTCAGTTTCTATTTTATGGAGCAGTTTCAGGAGAATTACTATTAGCTCTTCCATGAATTTTCGGTAGAATTCTTCACTGAAGAAGACATTTGGCTCTGGGATGTTTTTTATGTTGGAAGGCTTTTTATGATGGCTCCTACATTGTTAGTTGTTATAGGTCAATAGAAGTTGCTTGTCTATTCTTGATTTAATTTTGTTAAGTAAGAGTTATCCAGAAATTTGTCCATATCCTTTGACTTTTCAAATTTTGTGGAGTATAAGTTTTCAATATATGACCTGAAAATTGCCTGGGTTTCCTCCATGTCTATTGTTCTATACTCCCTTTTGTTTCTGATTTTGTTAATTTTCATGTTATCTCTATGCTTTTTGTTTAGTTTGGATAAAGGTTTGTCTACCTTGTTAATTTTCTGAAAAAACCAACTATTTATTGCATTGATTTTTTTTTTGTATTATTTTCCTGTTTTCTACTTTATTGTTTTCAGCCCAAAAATTGATAACGGGGCCTACTTTTGAGGGTTGAGTTTGCTTCATTTGTGTCCTAAGGTTTTCAGTTGTGTTCTTTAATGTGTCTCTCATCCATTTTCTTCATATGGGCACTTGATGCAATAAACTTCACTCGTAGCAGTGCTTTCAAGGTGTCCCATGAATTCATGTATGTTGTATCAAAAACCTCATTGAATTTTAGGAATTCCTTAATTTCCTTATTTCTTCTTAGACCCAAGTATGTTGAAATTGAGCATTATTCAGTTTCCATGAGTTGGTAGGGTTTCTGTGATTTGTTGTTGTATCTATATGTTGCTGCTCTCCTATGTTTCCTAGATTTTATTTATTCCATTCCTTTTCTCAATTGATGTTTATTATTGATCTCTGAGTAGAGCAAAGTCTTTTGTAACTTTGGGTTATCTTATGCTATATAATTGAGAAGTTTTTTGAACTCCTAATCCTGCTTCTCATGTACAGTGCTAGGAAGAAAAACCTACACTTCCTTCCTGCCTGACTCTTGACTGGTCAGTGAGAAGGAAAATAGACCAGAAAATGAGTGAATGTCTGATTATTGTGGGGGCTTATATATGAAGAGGGATTTGTGCAAGGACTGAGTTCCTGGCTCACTTGGATACTGGTAGAGTCACAGTGCAGAAAGAGAGAGGCAGGATGGAAGCTGAGGTTTCCTCCTTCAACAGTAGTTAAGGTGAGCAATGTGGAATCAGTTAATCATTCCTAGATAATCCATAATTTTCCCAGTGGGCAGGTACTTGGAATCCACAGATGAGGGCTATCAAGACTTTGGATAGAGGAGAGACCTTATCATGAATACAAATTGCTATAGTTAAAAGTATTCAGCCAAAAGAGGTCTGGGTGAACTATTGTGGACTATGTAACAGGGCTGATATTTTTTGTGGTTTTGGAGAGAAAAGGTTTGAAAAATCCTTGGTGTGCTCTAATTGAAACCACATGGAGCTATGATTACTAGGCCCATGGACACTGTGGCCTTATTCAGTAATGTTAATGGGATTGCCTGTTTTCCCCCTGTACTCCACTGCTTGAGTAGCCTTCTCCTGAAGTTGTCTCATCAAATGGTGGTAATTCCTGCTGCCCTCTTAGAAGTCTACCGTTTCCTTCCATTTCCAAGAAGCTATTCCTCATGAGAAGCTTACTTAGAATAAGACATGGCTAATGCAATTATTCTCTGTCCCAGCTTTAATCTTTTCTTTGTTCTGCCTTCCCTATTTTTCTTATCTTCTGACATTTCTCCCTCCAGATCTGCTGTTCAATCTTACTCCTGTACTATGAAATAATTATGGTGCTATCTTTTCTGTTGAAAGCTTATATTGCCTTACTGGTCCAACTTGCAGTATCCTGTCACTATTTAAATTCCTCAAAGTATAGGCTGTGGTCAGACATTGAAAGAACTTAAAGAAGGCAACATATGTGGAATGCAAAATCTGTTTTAGGAGCAAGATTGTGGTGGTTGACACCTGTAATCCCAGCACTCAGGAGACACAGGAAAGTAGATCTATGTGAGACCAAGGCCAGCATGGTCTACAGAGATATTCCTGAAACAACTAAAGCTATTTATTGAACAGATAAACTCTGTCTCAAAAAAAAAAAAGAAAAGAAAAGAAACACACACACAGCACACACACACACACCAAAAATAACCATCTGTTATAGGTTCTTTCCTCATTAGCCAGAAATGAATGCAATTTGTCTATACAGACATATTTCTTTATTTCTTAAGTCTTTGTCAATGTCCTTATGTCCTCTTGATTACCCCTTCTTAAACTATGTGATTGTATGCACTCAGTGGGTTTTTTGGGACCAAGCTTCTTAAAAACTTTATTTCTGGATAACAATTATTTATAGGGTTATGTTTAATAAACAGAACTCATTAATTTGTAAATTGTTCATTAAATGAAAATATAATTCTCTGAATGATGGCAGAATATTACCCCCATTTGAATAGAGAAATCTAGACTATGGGGTGTCTCTCTTTGAAACAAATTTCAGTCACTGCAGGGTCAGAACCAGAACAGTTTAGGCATCCTTTTGAATTAATTTTGTTAGAGTCTGTGTATATAAGTTCTGAACACATAGAGTCATCGGTAGCTGGGTAACATTAAACAAGATCTCAGGTTACATGGATGAATTTCTCTTGTTTTTATTTATTTATTTATTTCTGACAAAAAGTTGAAGGTATTTACTCCTTATTTTTTTTTCTTTTCCTCCCATTTGTTCTGTCCCTAATATTGTACACCTCTCAATCACTGCATGGTTGTTATAGGTTTAGAAGTCATGCTGCATCAATATATTTACTATGGTTTTCATAATCCTATTGGGATTCTAACTGGTTCCAATTTGCATGAACCTTTGTAATCAGATATCACTTTATAGGGTGTTAGAAATTTAGTTTGCACTGTATTTGAGTCATGTTGCAAATTTATCTTATACAGAATATGCATACTAATGCATCATGTTCTCAATGATTAATGTTTAATTTTTATTTCTGTACTCTGTTTTATTCTTGTTGTTTTCAATCTGGAAATCACATTTACTGTTTTGCTCAGCACATATTCTACTTGGGGATGACCTGAGTCAGATCCCAAAACCCAAAATTCTAGGCTCAATACAACCTCACCTCCAGATGCAGGGTATCTGACAATCTCTACTATGGTATGTAATAATTACACATGGGAAACATCTTTCACACACAATCTAAATATATAAAAACTGGGAATGAATTTGTTTTCAAAATGTTTGTTATTGAAGCTGAAAGACCCGCTGAGGGAGTGGACACTCACGCCCCGACTCAGGAAAGGTTATCCCCCCAAATCACTCATGAGAAGCGGTCTTGATGAAAAAGCATGAGGTCTTTTATATTCCAGTGCCCTGGGGTCCACAGCCATACTCCATGTGGGGTAGAGGATTGGGAACCCTGGGTACAGGGTTCATACAGCATTTATAGGGTTTCCCAATTCAAGATTACCTAATATCACAGCTTTTATAGGGTTACAAAAAAGCCCACACATTACAAACCAATCATCTCATAGCATCCAGTGCAGACCAATCAATTTGAGCTATCCAAGCCTGCGGTTAGCCCAGGAAGTCTGCTTTCGCTAGGGCTTCTGTAGTGTGACAAGTTTCATTTCCTGTTCTCATTCACTCACAGGTGCTGTAGGTAAACCACCTTGTTGTAAACAGTTAAGAATGGCCTTTTTCCTTCTCTGTGCTAGGGGGCAGAGTCTAGGAAATATTAGGCTAAGTTTTTCCATCCTTACAAAGCAACAATGAGAGCCAAACCAGTCTCTTTTTGTGGATGATTCTAATAAAATTTGTTTCTATTTTATTTTTTTTTTAAATTTGTTTTCATTTTACATACCAATCCCTCATTCCCACTCTTCTTCCCCAACATCTCTCCCTTCCTTTCAACTTTTAATAGTCAGAGAGGGTAAGGCCCTCATTCAGGAGTCAACAAAGTCCGGCATACAAATCTGACGAAGAACCAAACCTCTCTATCTTTTATCTCAACTGAGAAAGGTATCCCACTATAAGGTGTGGGCTCCAAAAACACTATTCAATCAACTGGGATGGGTCCTGGTTTCACTGCCAGGGGCCCCCTGACAGATCAAGTCACCAAAGTGTCAACCACATTCAAAGGGTCCAGTTTATCACCTTGAAGGTGCCCTAGCTGTCAGTCCATACTCTGTGAGTTCCCACTAGATATATTAGATGTGGTGTGGCTTTGTTGGAGAGGGCTTTACCCTGTTAGAGGTACCCTGTTAGACCCTATCACTATAGGGTCAGGCATTGATGTTTCTTATTCTCAGAATGATGCACAGTGTGTTGACATTTACAATGGGAGTATTATACTTCTTTGTGTTATTTTAGGATGCAGTGACCTATGAGGATGTACACATCCACTTCACTGAGGAAGAGTGGGCTTTGCTAAATCCTTCTCAGAAGTGTCTCTACACAAATGTGATGCTGGACACCTACAGTAACCTCACAGCTACAGGTAAGACTGAATTTTCCTTCATGTTTTAAAATAAATGACCAAATGTTTCTTGATTATTAATACTATTCTGTAATTTGATTAAGAAAAGGAAAAATTGGGTGAGTAAGGAATCGTTCTAAGGTTCATTGAAGTTATTACTTAAATTTTGTAAAATTTGCAAGAATACATCATATATTTTTTGTTATTTCAGGCTACATGTGAGATAACCATAATACGGAGGATCATTGTCAAACTTCTAGAAGACAGAGAAGGTAAATTTCCATGTGCAAATTTATGCAAATTTGGCTCTGAAGATATTTTAATGTATCCTGGAAATTTTATTGAATAGTCACACTTAAAAAATTAAAAAGATTAAGAAGAGCAACAGTGAAAATAAATGTAGCTTAAAGTGATGATTGTCATTTTCTCACAAAACCCTCACAAAAGATGGTATCTCAATGTTGTTTTGATTTGCATTTCCCTGATAGCTAAGGATGTGGAGCATTTTCTTAAGTGTCTTTCAGCCTTTTTGATTTCCTCTATTGAGAATTCTTTCTTCAGTTCTGTACCCCATTTTTTAATAGGGTTATTTGGTGCTGTGTTGACTAGTTTTTTGAGTTCTTTCTATATTTTGGAGATCAGCCCTTTGTCGGATATAGGATTGGTGAAAATCTTTTCCCAATGTGTGGGCTGCCATTTGGTCTTGTCTTCTGTGTCCTTTGCCTTACAAAAGCTTCTAAGTTTGAAGATATCCCATTTATTAATTGTTGCTCTCAGTGTCTGTACCCCTGGAGTTATGTTCAGGAAGCAGTCTCCTATACCAATTTGTTCAAGGGTACCTCCTACTTTCTCTTCTAAGAGGTTCAGTGTGGCTGGATTGATGTTGAGGTCTTTGATCCATTTGGACTTGAGTTTTGTGCATGGCGCAGACCGGGCCTATCTGCAGTCTTCTACACACACTTATCCAATTGTGCCAGCACCATTTGTTGAAGGTGTTGTCCTCGCCCCATTGTATAATTTTAGCTGTTTTGTCGAAAATCATATATTCATAGGTGTGTTGGTTAATATCAGGATTTTCAATTCGATCCCATCGGTCTACTTGTGTATTTTTATACCAATACCAGGCTGTTTTCAGAACTATATCTTTATAGTAGAGCTAAAGTCATTAATGGTGATGCCTCCTGAAGTTCTTTTGTTGTAAAAGGTTGTTTTAGTTATTCTGGGCCTTTTGTTTTTCATATAATGTTGATTATTATCCTTTCAAGGTCGGTGAAGAATTGTGGTGGGATTTTAATGGGGATTGCATTGAATCTGTAGATTGTTTTTGGCAAGATTGTCATTTTTACTATGTTTATCCTACCTATTGAAGAGCGTGGCATATCTTTCCATTTTCTGGTATCTTCTTTAATTTCTTTCTTTAGAGCCACAAATTTCTCATTATATAGGTCTTCTATTTGTTTGGTAAGCATTACACCAAGATATTTTATGTTGCTTGTGGCTTGTGGCTATTATAAAGAGTGATGTTTCTCTGATTTCTTTCTCTGTCTCTTTGTCGTCTGAATAAAGTAGGGCTACTGATTTTTTGAGTTTATCTTGTATTCTGCTAGTTTCCTGAAGGTGTTTTCAGCTGTAGGAGTTCCCTGGTAGATTTTATTGGGTCAGTTATGTAAACTATCATATCATCTGCAAATAGAGACACTTTGAATTCTTCCTTTCCAATTTGTATCCACTTGATCTCCTTTTGTTGTCTTATACCATTAGCTAGAACTTCTAGTACGATATTGAAGAGATATGGAGAGAGAGGGCAGCCTTGTCTTGTTCCTGATTTTAGAGGAATTGGCTTATGTTTCTCTCCATTCATTTTGATGTTGGCAGTTGGTTTGCTGTATATTGCTCTTATTATGTTTAGGTATATTCCTGTTATCCCTGATCTCTCCAAGACCTTTACCATAAAAAGTCCAGGGCCAGATTGATTCAATGCAGAATTGTACCAGATATTCAAGGAAGAACTAATAACAATACTCCTCAAAATGTTCCACACGATAGTAACAGAAGGTTCATTGCCAAACGCTTTTTATGAGGCCACAATAACCTTGGTACCCAAGCCTCACAAAGACACAACTAAGAAAGAAAACTACAGACCAATATCCCTGATGAACATCTATGCAAACATACTCAATAAAATATTGGCAAACCAAATTCAAGAATACATCAGAGAAATCATCCACCATGACCAAATAGGCTTCATCCCTGGAATACAGGGATGGTTTAACATATGAAAATCTATCAATATGATCCACCGTATAAACAAACAGAAAAAGAAAATCCATATGATTATCTCCCTATATGCAGGAAAGCCTTCAACAAAATTCAACACCCTTTCATGATAAAGGTCTTGGAGAGGTCAGGGATAACAGGAACATACCTAAACATAATAAGAGCAATTGACTTTAGTCTTAATAAATAAAATTGATTCATGTGGAGATAATCTGTTAGTAAGTTCACTAGACCCAAGACAAATGATATATGAGATATTATTGGGGAGCAATTTACACAGATGATAATAAAGAACTGTTGATTTGTTCCAGCTTAGAAGGAAGCAGTCCCTGCCCTTCTGATTTTATCTGCAACATAGTAGAGAGAAGTGAGAGACACAAATGTGGAAAGGGAGTGAGAAATAGATGGTGGGGGAGTGAGAGAGTTATAGACAGATTGTGAACGAGACAGGTCTACCCCAGGGTTCTCCTCCTTCTGTTCATATACGCAGAACCAAAGGCACTACATAAGAAATAACTTCATGAGATGAGCTGAGCAGAAAACCTGGATTTACAAGAACACTCTCCCCTCTAAATGGTGGGTTCACTAGAGGTTCTGAGTGGTTCTTATAGCCTAAGTGACAAGACCAGGCAAGCAGAAGATACACAGCTGCTTGAGAGTGGGATTTGTAACATGGCAACCAAATATTCCGACCATTTGTATACACATAGAAGCCCACAGGGCTTTCACCTAAATTACCCTGAGACCCTGAGTGTGGGGGCATTGGTATGAGTCTGGCTACATTTTGCTGGCAAGGGACCATGTGGGGTGTTTTTTTCAGGTGTTGGTGGACTCAGCAGGAGGTGTGCATAGACAAGTTTTCTCTTAGCTGCCAGGTTGGAGACCTTAGGCATCTGTTCCTTGAGTAGGTGGATAAAGAGGGTTGAGTGAAGCTTCAGCCATAAGCTGAAGTGTGTTGCAGGTAGCACCATTCCGTTCCCCAACCTCAGTGTACCTAATGGAAATGTTCATCTGAATACACCTCAATTCAGACTCTGACCTTAAAAAGCTGCCATTAAAGTCTTGACCGGGATGTGGAGCAGATGCAAAGACATCCACTTTTAGATCCACCACCTAATTCCTTGTTTCCTATTCTCCAGGGCAACCCAGGGTAGTTATGCTCTGATTAAGTATGGATTCATTATTTCAGTATTATTGAAGCATGGCATCAGAAACTCTGGGTTTCAGTTTTCCTTTCCACTCACCAGGACTTTTAAGTGCACAGGGAGGCTTTGCTCTTGTGCTCCTGCCCACACAGCAGAACTAATACAGTATTCTTGTTCCTCCCTGGATTCTTTGATCTCACATTTCACCCCAATCAAATAGTCCAGCCCTCCAGATATGAGAGAATGTTTCCATTGTGTTGTACTTTCCAATTGATTTTCTCACTTCTTTCAATTAGTCACTCAGTCTATCCTGCTCTAAAAAGGTTACACCTTTGGAGGTGCCTACGTGTCTCCAATTCCTTTGCACCACTAATCTCTGGAATATATTCCCAGACACTTCTCTGAAGCTCTTTGTCTCTGTCCTCCATAATGTAGGAATGAGCTGCTGAGTCAGATGATTGGTTTCAGCTTGCATCTCTCTCACTGTTAGCACAAGGAGACCCAGAAGATGGAATGAACTCCTGACACAGCAGTTGCTGCTGGCAGTTTAGGAATTAAGTTCATAGCTACTTTTCAGCCACTCTGGTGTTTGACTTGGTGTCATCACTTCTTGGAAAAAATCAATGGCTAGGTTTGTTTACTAGATGCAACATCTTGTTAGCCTCTAATCAACCTGTAAGTCTCAGGCATTATGGTAACCTGACTCTGTTACATGGGAGAGTGCACTGAAGAATTTTTTCTGCTCACCCCAGAGTTCCATGAATACTAGTGTGCCCACAGGACCCAAGACCCCTATAAAGACAGATTTTGCCCACTTACACTCCCTCCCTCTTCTCTCTTTCAGGCTGTTTGTTCTCTTGCTGCTATTTCTCCTCTCTCCCCTCTCATCTCTTTGTGCTTCTGTCTCCCATTCTCTCCTGTCACCTGTCTATGTGTCTGTTTCTCTTTATCTCTTTTTTTTTTGTTTGATTCCATCTCTTTCCCCTTACTAATAAAACTTCTCCCTCAAGTTCTGGCTGCCTGGCATGTTTGTACCCCACCTTAGTCACCCTCTCCTTCCATGGAATCTGCAGTGGTCCTCCATGCAGGACCACCATTAAGTTTATCTTAATATTGAAGCAAGAGGACATTGTCATGAGATATTCACCCTACTGGTACCAAAGATAACTGAGTAGACATCACTGAATTTACATAGTGGTGGTTCAGCTATAATGTGGGGCAACATATTTCTCCATTATATCTGTCTATTTTAAAAGTCAATTGTTAGTAGAGGGAGGATGTGGGGATTCAACACTTTGCCTGACTGATATCCAAAGTGCTGACCTGAATTTTAAATTTTCTTTTCCTACTTGTGTTGATGCTATGGCTGGTCTGGAACTCCTGGGCATATAGTAGCCAACTTAACTGTCTCATTCCCTGTTGTAGCTGGGATTGCTGGATCATGATTAGAGGTACTCCACTACCCAGTTGTAAGGTGAAATTGTAGAACAGGATGACACTATTCATACGCATGTCATGGTTAGTGTTTCATTTTTTCTTCAACCTTTTAAAGGATTTTCCTCTATGTGAATGTATATGTTTCTTACATATGCCTTTCTTGTTTAAAAATGCCCTTGTAGCTTTACTTTTTCAGTCAGAAAATACTCACCAATTTGAAATATTTTTATTTTTTCAAAGTATGTAAGTTACTGTTTGCTAAATTCTAGTGACTAACTATCGGTATCAAAAATGATACGGTTATGATTTGTTTTTTTTTTTTTTTTGCAATATTTGTGCCTCTCTGTGGATGTTTTCCTTCCATATGCAAGATTTCTTATAATGATCACTCATCCTGCGCTCTCTATTTACAAAAGAGGACCTTGCAGGACTGATAATCCTGCCTCTACCTCCTAAGTGTTGGGTGGGGGGGTAAATGTGTTTCACTTAGCCTCTTACCCTCATTATCTTTTTTAATTTGTATTTGAAAGAGTCTTTCTATTTTGCAAAGCCCAGATTCAAAATCTGGCTGTCTCACCATATTACCCATCTGAGTCCTGGATTCACAGGCAGTTTGAACTTGTGAAAAATATGCTGGCTGACCAAGGTTATGTACAAGGAAGAAAACTGGGTGAATAACTCCAAGGTGAACCTCAGACTGTTTTATGTAAAAATTTTATTATCAAAAGAGCTGGAAATAGCTCTAGGCTGGAAAATTTTCCCCAGGGTCTATAGCTATGCAGCCTGTTCCCATTCTTAGTATCTGGAAATCTGATAACCCAGTATGGATTGTCCCTTATTTGCAGAGTTCTTACCTGTTCCACATCTTGGAGTTAACCCCAGTGGTGTCAGGCCTAATGATATCTGGCAGATGGATGTTACTCATGTTCCTTCCTTTGGCCAACTACAATTTGTACATGTATCTGTGGATATCCATTCTCATCTCATATTTGCCTCTACTCATACTGGAGAAAGGCTTAAGGATGATAAGAGCCATTGTTTACACCCATTGCTTATATGGAAATGCCCAGACAATTAAAAACTGATAATGGACCAGCTTATACTAGTCATGGTTTTAACCCTTCTTTTGAAAAAGATAATTTAATCACACATAAGACAGGCATCCCTTATACGGCTCAGGGTCAGGCCATGGTAGAGCGTGTGCATCGCACAATTAAAGCCTGTCTTCATAAAACAAAAAAAAGGGAGGGAATTTACAGGGTCTCCTCATAATCACATTTCTTTGGTCCTTTATATTTTAAAATTTTTAACTATTCATGGTGCTGCTCGATCTGCAGCCAACTGGCATTGGCACCCTCGGTCATCTGACTATGGCTCAGTTATCTGGAAGAATGTAACTAAAGGAAAATGGAGTGGCCCCCAACTCAGTTCTAGTATGGGCCCGAGGGTCAGTTTGTGTCTTTTCACAAGACAAAGATAACTCTGTTTGGGTGCCTGAGTGGCTGATTCGCCATATGAGGAGGGAATGTGATTGTAACAGCCAGAAAGAATGTCCGATGGGTCTTCAAGAATCTACCCATCCTGATGCCTGCATGTCTGAGTAGCTATATGTGGCCTTACATCCTAACTACTAATTATAGTTTGAATCAAGAGTCTATAAATTTACACATTTATCCAAAGGACAAGAATTTCACCTTCATCTCAGGCACTGTATTCTGGTTCCATTCTTATTGTTGTAAACAATGCTAATAATTTTGGTGAAAGTTTCAATTGTTCTCAGCAGGTCTGCCGACTGTAACAGCTGTCTTGGGGACGTACCCAGGTGTGCAGCAGAGAGGAAAGGAGATTCTGGGAACATGGCTTCCAGTGCTGCCTTCACCCCTGAAGTTACAGTTTCTACCATAGCCCTCTCCCAATAGCTAAATACTGCAAGCACAGTGGATCAACTATCAGGTGATTTGGCTTAAGCCTTAGCTACCCAAAGCACACTATATTATCTAGTACAAATTGGCATTTTTAAACTAAATTTACAAACTAATCTCCTGTAGGAACACTTGAATTTTTGTGAGAAACTCATATGGCTTCTTCTTCTGTCTTTCACACATATCTGTGTTAATTCATCATTTTTCTCCAGAAACCCTGGAGTGATGAGTTTTTCAGTTATACACATGCTTTAGCCATGAAGATCATTAACATCTATGAAACATGAATTACACTTGCCAATGCAGAAGGCCTTTTACAAGGACTTCAACTTGTGAGCAGATCATTGGGGGTTTGTAGCCCTTGCATTTGGTCTACTTTGCCACAGCACTAAACAGGCCCAGGCCAACTTTCTAACAAGACAGATACTGTCTTTGGCTCGAGGTAAAATGTCTCTGCCCACATGAGGCTAACAAACTATTCACCAGGGACAGTAAGGGAGTGGGGGCAAATATCCAACCTAAGAAAGGAAGGTTATGGGCCTGGGTGACCTCTCCAATGACAGGTAAGTAATTATGCTGACGTCTTCTTCCAAATAAGGCAGGTGTTAGTTTATATTAAAAGAAAGGGAAAACTGTAAGACCCAAAGCAACTTGAGCAAGCCTGAAGCTGTTGGAAGTAGTGCATTGCACCATGGCTGTTGTTGGTACTCTTCCCGTTTTGATTACAAACCTCGAGACAACACACTCCTTGACAACACACAACTTGTGACAACTCATACCTCATGACAATACATACCTCATGAAAACACACACCTCATAGTGAGGAGCTAAGCCTAAATTTCTTGTAATTTTCCACTGTGCTGTAAGTCAGTAATTAAGCCCATTCTTGCCCCTCAATAAATGGCATTCAGTATTTTGTATTCTGACATTGCATTGAATGAATGTCTTTTCTTTATTTCAAACTCTAGGCCTTCGCCCGATTCGTGTAAGAGATGGTAGCAAGGGAGCTACAAAAAAAAAAAAAAAAAAAAAAAAAAAAAAAATTCTTTTCATTCTCTTACCTTTAGGACAGCTTGATCACATGGTTTCTCATGGTTGTTTTGATTTGAATTTGGCTGATGCCTAAGGGTTTTGAGCAATGTCTTATGTTCTTTCAGTCATTTCTGATTCCTCAATTGAAAATTCTCTATTAAGTCCTGTACCCCACTTTCTCATATGGTTATTTAGAATTATTTAGAGTTGGTGGTGTGTCATGTTATCAGCCCAACAGTGTTCATTAGATACGATTCTCTGCTCATGAGTTTATAAAATTATTCCATTTATAAAATCAGTGTTGCCTATGTCCCTCATGAGTCACTTCTGTTGCAAGATCTCAGAAACTGATGGTTCGAAACAATGCAGTTTTTTAAATCGTTTAAACATTCGATCCTTCAAAATCTATTATTACAAAATCAGAAATCAGTGGATATCCCAGTGTCCCTCATTTGCTGGGCACTGGTTCTGGTATAAATCTCCTGCTATGTCAATCGCACAGCAGCCAAACCCACAATGGATGACACCATCATTACATACGTAATCAAAAAAGTAACTAATTGGATAGTCCTTCATACTTAACTTCCATAAGATGGAACCAGAGTCCAGTGATTGTCAAGGAAGTAATACATAGATAATTAAATTAATATAAATCAAACTAGTTAATGTTGTTTTATAAATGACTCCTACAAGATAGCAGAAAACTGAGGAGAAAATTGAGTTTTTGATCATAGATTTGAACAAAAATTGAATGAATAATGAGATAATTACTCATAATTCAATCCTAGAGAGCTAACAAAATGCTATCACCATTCACTAAAATAAATAAGTAACTAAATAATGAAATCACCACAAGGGGCAATTACCACCAAAAAGACTGGATCCAGTCTCCACTCATCCTGGATTAGAAAAAGGCAGATTTGAATAATGAAATAATCAGATAGTTAGATCGTCTGTCACACCTGAGTCATACACGGTGGCACCAAACAAGGGTTCACAGAGTATATGAGGAAATGATTTAATAAGTACTTATTTAAAGATGTAAGTCGTTGAACTTTTTTGTCTTATCAATTCCTGGCAGGCGTGCTGGACAGGATAAATTATGCTGTCTTCATTGATTTTTAAAATTCCATAAGATAATAAAGAGATAATTGTACTGTCTTGCCTAATGAACTCTGTTGACCTGACCTCACCACCAGCTCCTGAATCTCTGTTGTGCTGTGGCAGGACCTGAGATGATGGGCCCACACCTTGCACAGCAGCATTCCTAGTACTCTGGGTCATGCATAGGTCATCCAGAAACTGCTGAGTCCATGTCTACAACCTTCATATCCTTGTCCCTGATAGAAATTTGCACCCTAAACAGAATCAATGATGTCATTGTCCATCGATTAAATGATTTAAATAATTAAATAAGTCAGTAATAGATAACTGTCACCATAAAGAGGTGATGTAGCCTTTAACTGGAAGGAAAGACTGGCCAGACTCCAGTCATGAAAGATGTCATCTTCATCAATTCAAACAATCAGTCATAAAATATGATGATATTGCATTATAACTCCTGAAGAGGGAGCTTTACAGGACTCTTCAAGGAAAAGAGGATTATTGGTTTACATAAATATACAAATCTTTACATTATCTTGGGTATTAACAGGATTTGTCAATTTAAATACATTAATTATGTAATTAGATGATCTGCCACACTTGACCCCACTAGGTGGCAACAATCTCCAGGTGTCATGGATGATATAATCATTGTTTTATATAACTAAACCATCAAACAATGAGTTGATGTAACATCATTAACGTCCCTAAGGTGGCTCCAAACCAGACTCGGGAACAACGCTGCCTCAAAAGAGATGGACTGCAATCCAATCATCCCTAAGTCTACTCTAACAAATGTATTATCACCTTCCTAAAGGAAGTTGATAATAGAAAACTCACCTTTTGATGAATAATTGTGAGTCTTATTATCATTTAAACCATTATAATACTTCTTAGGAGAGAGAGACCATTCATAAACAGAAGACTTTGAACTGTTTCTCCACGGACTATGTTCTCTTATATTAGGTAATCTTGAAATGGGTAACCAATAAAAGTTGTTGGCCAACTTTCAGTGATATGGCTATGACTTACTGAGGCAAATCACATGCCGTCATTAAAAAATTTAGGGGATAGTGTTGTTGGGAGATTGTAGTGTGCCATGATAACACTTTATCGAAGCTGCTCTCTGGTCCATGGCCCATGATACCAGGATATAGAATGCAAGCAGGGTTTCCAGACAATATTTATGATCAAACATTCTGTCACATTCTAGAGCACTTTCTACATGCTAAAATTAGCATACCCACCCATAGACTAAACTTAATGTCACTCACTGATTTTCTCACAAAAACAAAAACAAAGCCGGGCCCTGTTTTTTTTTTTTTTTTTTTTTTTTTGTTGTGGTGGCTTTTTTTTGATTTACACCTATTTACGGGTCTCTCAAGCTAAAACATGCCTATAGTAATATAAGCATGAAAACGAAAGCATCATTATGCCATTCAAGTAAATTGATAAGTATTTCCATCTATTTTTATATTTCAATTTTCTCATTTCCAGAATGGAAACAATACAATGGATTGCCTCTACCATAATCTTCTTCTCTTTATTGAAAATAAAATAAACTCCTCTTCATTCTCTGACCTTTAGAGGAGCTTGATCCCATGGTTTCTCAAAGTTGTTTAGATTTTTATTTGGCTGATGACTAAGGATTGTGAGCACTGTTTTATTATTCTTTCAGTCATTTTGGATTCCTCAATTGATAGTTCTCTATTTAGTCCTGTACCCGCTTTCTAATATGGTTATTTTGAGTTATTTATTGTTGGTGGTGTGCCATGTTATCAGCACGACCTAGTTCATTAGATAAGATTCTCTGATCATGAGATTATCAAATTCAGTTTTTAAAATCAGTGTTGACAGTGTCCTTCATGGGTCACTTCTGTTGCAATCTCTCAGAAAGTTAGGATGCGAAATATTACAGTTTTTTAAAATCGTTTAATCATTCAATCATTAAAAATAATATTATTACATAATCAGTAATCACTAAATAAACCAGTGTCCCTCTTTCTCTGGGCAGTGCTTCTGGTACCAATCTCCTGTATGTGTCAATCATACACCAGCCAAACCCACAATGGATGACACCATCATTATTTACATAACGAAATAAGTAAATAATTCCATAGTCCTGCATACTTAAATTTCATACGATGAAGCCAAACTCCAGCAATGGTCAAGGAAGTATTACTAAGATAATTAAATAATGCCACACGATTAACTCCCAGGGAGGATGGCCAGACTCCAGTCATGATTTAAATGATTTATATATCGATTTAAATGAATAATATGTAAGGATAAATAATTGAACAATGACATGGTGGTGCATACTTAAATCCCACATGGAGAAGTCAGACTCTTCTCTTCGTGGAATAATGATTTATTTAAAAACTTAAATTGGCAATCAATTAATTGGCCTTTTATGTTAACTCTGACAAGATGGCCCCAAACTCTTGAACCTATGTCTGATGTAATTATCTATTTCAATAGCTAAATAATCACGTAATTAGATGATGTTACATCATCAACTGCTAAAACTGGACTCCAAAAGGTTCTTATGGTCCATAACATCACATTTATATTTAATATGTTAATTAAATGATGGATTATAATTTAACTTCCTAATTTTATAGTTAAATAAGTCAGTGTAGTATTAGATGATGTGATGGTCTGGTATGATTGACTCCCATAAGGATGCTCAAAACTCCAGTGATCACTGAATACATAATGACAGATTTTCATAATAAAATGAATAAAACTTAAACAAGTGGATGGTGTTTTATTCGTGAGATTGCTCAAAACTGAAGACATCATTGAGTTTTTAATCATAGATTTTAACAAAAAATGAATGAATAATGAGACAATTTTTCATACTTCACCCCTAGATAACAAAATGATATCACCATAAGTTTAAATAAATAAATAATGAAATCACAGGAGACAATGAACAACAACAAAATGGATCCTGACTCTACTCTTCCTGGAGTAGAAAAGGACAGATTTGAGTAATGAAATAATCAGATAGATAGATCGTCTGTGACACTTGAATGATACAAGATGGCAGCAAAAACTTCAGGGTTCACAGTGTATAAAATGAAAGAATATAATAATTACACCTTTACATATGTAAGTCGTTGAAATTTTTTGTATCACCAATTCTTGGGCAGACATACCAGACATGATAAAGTAAGCTGTCATCACAAATTTTTAAAATTCCATACGTTAACAATCAGACATGATAAAGTAAGTTTTCATCACAGATTTTTAAAATTCCATAAGTCAATAATCAGATAATCATACTGTCTTGCCAGATGAAATATGCTGGCCTCACATCATCACGAGGGTCTGAATCTCGGTTGTGGTACATCAGACCTGAGATGATGTGCTTATACCTGGCGTAGCAGTAGTAGCTAAAATGTTGATATCAGCAGAGCTGAGAAAGAGCAGTTCTTCCATGTTTTGGGCCGTCATCCTTTTGCGAGGTCTCGATGATGGAGCCAACTTCCTTGTGCCACTATTTTGTCTAATCGTAGATCACACCCAATATTCAGATGTGGAGGAAGAACAGGGAGCCAAACACCCAGACCTCCAGGCCTGCCTTGGTGTAGTATTTGTACTTCTCAGAGGGCACCATGGAATCTTCATGACTCAATCATCCACCATCCCTACTATTCTGGGGTATGCATAGATCATTCAGGAACCATGTCTACAATGCTCCTAACCTTGTCCCTGACAGATATTCGCACCCTAATCATAATTGATGATGTCATTGTCTGATGTTTAAATAAATAATTAGATAAGTCAGTAATAGCTAACTGTCACAATGAAGAGGTGATATAGCATTTAACTGGCAGGGATAAATATCCAGACTCCAGTCAGGAAGGATGTCATCATCATCTATTGAAACAATTAATCATAAAATGTGATGATATTGCATTTTGACATCCCAAAAGGGAGCTTTACAGGTCTCTTCTTGGAATAGATGATAATTGGCTTACATATGTATACAAATATTTATATTGTATTCGGTCTTAACATGAACTGTCAATTTATATAATTTAATTATGTAATTAGAGGATCTTTGGCACCAATTCCAGGTGTCATGGATGATATAATCATTGTTTTATATAACTAAATAATCAAATAATGTGTTCATTTCACATCATCCACTTCCCTAAGGTGGCTCCATTCCAGACTCGTGAACATTTTTGTCATGATTAATTCAAATATTTTAATTACATAATTAATATTTAGATGGTCTAAAATACTTGACTCCCACATCGTGGTACCATAATTCCCTGAGCATTGCTAGTCAAATGTCCTATTTTTATAATTAAATAGTAACATCATCAGTTGATGTAATGGTTTGCCATACTCGATACAATTGTCTCTCCATTGACTCCCACAAGATTGTGTGAAACTCCCCGGTTTATCCCATATTTAACCTTAGAGTTTAGTAGTAAAATGTGTAAATACTGAAATGTCATTGTGCAAGCAGGGTTTTAGATGGTATCACATATTTAATGTTGGACAGCTTCCTCAAAAGAGATAGACTGCAATCCAATAATCCCTAAGTGTACTATAACACATGGATTATTATCATCCTGAAGGAAGTTAGCAATGGAAAACTCATCTTTTGATGAGTAAGTGTGAGTCTTATTATCTTTTAATCCACAAGGTGGCATCAAATTTCAGGGATCACTGTTTATATAATGAAACATTTTAATAATTACATCTTAAAATATAAATGTCTTTGAATTTTTTTGTATCATCAATTCCTGGGCAGAAATGCCAGGGACGATAATTGGAAAGTCCTGCATACTTAACTTTCATGAGATGGAACCAAACTCCAGTGATTGTCAAGGAAGTAATACTTAGATACGTAAAAAATGCCTACCTGGGAGGAATGGCCAGACTCCAGTCATGAAGGACCACATATTCATCAATTTAAATAATAAATATATAATGAAAAATGATTTTATAATGACATGGTGGTGCATACTTCAGTCCCACATGGAGAAGTCAGACTGATCCCTATCTCGAATAATGATTTATTTTAAAAAAAATTGATAATTAATTAGTTGGCATTTTATATTAATTCTGACAAGATGACACCAAAGTCGTAAAACTATGGCTGATGTAATGATCTATTTAAATAGCAAAATAATCAAGTAATGAGATGAGGTTACATCGTGAACTCCCAAAATCTGACTCCAAAAGGGACTTATGGACCATAACATCATCTTTATTTTAAATACACTAATTAAATGATGAATTATTATTTAATTTCCTAATTTTATAGTTAAATAAGTAAGTGTATATCAGATGATGTGATGGTCTGGCATGACTGACTCCCATAAGGAGGCTCAAAACTACAGTGATCGCTGAATTCATAATGACAGATTTTTCATAATTAAATGAATAAAATTACACAAGTGGATTGATGGTGTTCTATAGGTGACTCCTAAAATATTGTTCAAAACTGAAGAGATCATTGAGATTTTAATCATATATTTGAACAAAACAATGAATGCTGAGAGAATTTCTCCTAATGCAACCCTGGATAGAAAACAAAACGATATCAACATTGATTTAAATAAATAAATAACGAAATCACAAGAGACAATTAACAACAACAAGGTGGATCCAGACTCCACTCTTCCTTGGGTAGAAAAAGACAGATTTGAATAATGAAATAATCCGATAGTTATATCGTCTGTCACACTTGAATCACACAGGTGGCACCAAAATTCAGGGTTCACAGATTATATAATGAAACAATGTAACAATTACAACTTTAAATATGTAAGTCATTGGCCTTTTTTGTGTCATCAATTCCTGGGCAGAAATGCCAGACATGATAAAATATGCTGTCTTCACGTATTTTTAAAATTCCATAAGTTAATAATCTGATAACAATACTGTCTTGCCTGATGAACTGATTTGGCTGACATCATCACCAGGGCCTGAATCTCTGTTGTGGTGCAGCAGGTCCTGAGATGATGGGCCCATACCTGGTGTAGCAGCAGTAGCTAACATGTTGATATCAGCTGAAAAGATGGCCGCAGCAGGGGCATCACCAACAGAGCTGGGAGAGAGCAGTTCTTCCCTGCTCTGGGTCATCTTCCTTTTGTGAGGTCTCAGTGATGGTGCCGAACTCCTGGTGCCACTACTTCTTCTCATCTAAGATCACAACCGATGGGAAGATGTGGAGGAAGAGCAGGGAGTCAAACACCCAGACCACCGTGCCTGCCTTAGTGAAGTCTTTGTACTTCTCGGAGGGCACCATGGGATCTTCTGGACTCAATCATCCAGCATCCCTAGTACTCTAGGTGATGCATAGATCATCAAGAATCCACTCTTTCCATGTCTACGACTTTCCTAAGCTTGTCCCGGACATATATTTGCACAGTAATCGTAATCGATGATGTCAATGTCTGCTGTTTAAATAATTAAATATGTCAGTAATAGCTAACTGTCACAATAAAGAGGTGATGTAGCAGTTATGTGGCAGGGGAGAATGGCCAGACTCCAGTCATGAAGGATGTCATCATCGTCAATTGAAACAATTAATCGTAAAATGTGATGATATTGCATATTAACTGCACAAGAGGAAGCTATACAGGACGTTTCGTGGGATAGAGGATTACTGATTTACAAGATTATACAAATATGTACATTATCTTGGGTATAAACACGAATAGTCAATTTAAACACTTTAATCATGTTATTAGATGATCTGTCACACTTGTCCCCACAAAGTGGCACCAAATTCCAGGTGTCACGGATGGTATCATCATTGCTTTATTTAACTAAATAATCAAATAATGAGCTGATGTGACACCATCCACTTCCCTAAGGTGGCTCCAAAACAGACTTGTGAACAATGATGTCATCGTTAATTTAAATAATTTAATTACATAATTAATATTTAGATGGTCTAAAGTACTTCACTCCCACATTGTGGAACACTAATCCACTGATCATGGATAATCTAATGTCCTATTTTAATAATTAAATAATAACATAATCAGAGGATGACATGGTCTGCCATACTGGACACAAGTTTTCTCCAACTTGACTCCCACAAGTTTGTGTGAAACTCCCCAGTTCATGGCTGATTTATTCACAGAATTGAGTAGTAAAATGTGTACATGCTGAAATGTCATTGTGTATGCAGGGTTTTAGAACATATCACACATTTGATGTTGGACAGCTGCCTCAAAAGAGATGAACTGCATTCCAATAATCCCTATGTATACCCTAACACATGGATTATCACCAGCCTGACAGAAGTTACCAAAGGAACACTCATCTTTTGATGAGTAATTGTGAGTCTTATTATCTTTTAATCCATAGTTTTACTTCTTAGAAAAGAGATCGTTTATAAACAGAAGTCTTTGAACCTTTCATCCACAGACTGTATTCTCTGATATTAGGTAATGTTGAATTGGGTAAATAGTAATAGCGCTAGGACAACTTCCAGAGATTTGGCTATGACATGGTTAGGGGAATCAAATGCTGCCATTAAAAGTTTTAGGAGATAGTTATCTTGGGAGATTGGGATGTCCTATGATAAGACGTTATCAAAGCTGCTCTCTGGTCCTTGGCCCATGATATCAGGATAGAGAATGCAAGCAGGGTTGTCAGGCAACCTTTATGATCCAACATTCTGTCACAATCTAGTGCACCTCCCACATGCTAAAATTAGCATACCCACCCATTGACTAACCTTACAGCCTCACTGATTTTCTCACAAAAACAAAAGAGGGATCTTTTTTTTCCTTTTGAGTTTTACATATTTACCAGTCTCTCAAGCTACAACATCCCTATAAAGATATAAGCATGAAAACGAAAGCATCATTATGCCATTAAAGCACAATGATGAGTATTTCAACCTATTTTCTATGCTTCAATTTTCTCATTTCCAGAATGCAAACAATACCATTAATCGCCTCTACCATAATCCTTTCCTAAGTGTTGAAAATAAATTAAATTTCTCTTCATTCTGGTACCTTTAGAGCAGCTTGATCTCATTGTTTCTCAGAGTTGTTTTATTTGCACTTGGCTGATGATTAAGGATTTTGAATACTGTCTTATTGTCCTATGAATCACTTTAGATTCCTCAAATGATAATTTTCTATTGAGTCCTGAATCCCAATTTCTAATATGGTTATTTAGAGTTATTTGGAGTTGGAGGTGTGTCATGTTATCAGCCCGACAGAGTTCATTAGATAAGATTCTCTGATCATGAGATTATTGAATTATTAAGTTTTTAAAATCGGTGATTACTGTGTCCTTCATAGGTCAGCTCTATCGCAACCTCTCAGAAACTGATGATGCGAAATAATAAAATTTTTTCAATCGTTTAATCATTCGATCTTTAAAAATCTATTATTACATAATCAGTAATCACTGCATAACCCAGTGTCCCTCATTCTCTGGGCACTGCTTCTGGTACCAGTCTCCTGCTGTGTCAGCCACACAGGGGCCAAACACATAATGGCGCACGATTAATTCCCAGGGAGGAATAACCAGACTTCTGTCATGAACGATAACATCTTCATCGATTTAAATAAATAGTATGTAATGAAATATAATTGAATAATAATATGGTGCTTCATAATTAAATCCGACATGGAGAAGTCAACCCTTCTCTTCATGGAATAATGATGTATTTAAAAATTTAAATTGATAATTAATTAGTTGGTGCTTAATATTAACTCTACAAGTTGGCACCAAACTTGTAAAAGTATGGCTGATATAATGATCTGTTTCAATAGCGAAATAATTAAGTAATGAGATGATGTTACATCATCAACATACAACATCTGACTCCAAAAGAGACCCATGGTCCATAACATCACCTTTATTTTAAATATGTTAATGAAATGATGAATTTTTATTTAATTTCCTAGTATTACAGTTAAATAAGTATGTGTAGTATTAGATGATGTGGTCTGGCATGATTGACTCCCATAACTAAGCTCAAAACTCCAGCGATCACTGAATAAATAATGACAGATTTTCATAAATATGTGAATAAAAATTCAACAAGTGGATGGTGTTTTACACGTGACTCCTATGAGATTGCTCATGACTGAAGAGTTCATTGAGTATTTAATCACAGATTTCAACAAAAAAATGAATGAATAATGAGATAATATCTCATACTTCACCCCTAGAGGGATAACAAACTGATATCACCATTGATATAAGTATATAAATAGTGAAATCACCGGAGACAATAGAACAGCATCTTCAACAAATGGTGCTGGCACAATTGGATGAGGGTGTGTAGAAGACTGCAGATAGACCCATGTGTGTCGCCATGAATAAAACTCAAGTTGAAATTGATAAAAGGCCTCAACATCAATCCAGCCACCTTGAACCTCTTAGAAGGGATAGTAGGAGGTACCCTTGAACAAATATTTATAGGAGACTGCTTCCTGAACATAACTCCAGGGACACTGAGAGCATCAATTAATAAAGGGTTCCACTCGAAACTTATAAGCTTCTGTAATGCAAAGAATAGAGTGGACATGGCCAAACAGCAGCACACACACTAGGAAAGATTTTCACCTATCCTATATCCGACAAAGGGCTGATCTCCAAAATATACAAAGAACAAAAGAAACTAGTCAACAAAACACCAAATAACCCTATTAAAAATGGGGTACAGAACTGAAGAAAGAATTTTCAATAGAGGAAATCAAAAAGGCAGAAAGACACTTAAGAAAGTGCCCAACATCCTTAGCCATCAGTGAAAGGCAAATCAAAACAACTTTGAGATAACATTGTACTCCTGGAAGAATGGTTAAAGTTAGAAACACCAATGATGACTAATGCTGGACAGGATGTGGAGAAAGGGGAACACTCCACCACTGCTGGTAGGAGTGCAAAATTGTACAGCAATTTTGGAGATCAGTATGGCAGTTCCTCAGGAAAATGAGAATTAGTTTATCACAGGACCCAGCAATTCCCCTTTTAGGCATATACCCAAAATGATCCCTATCCATGCAACAAAGACATCTATTCAATTATGTTCATAGAAGCACTATTTGCAATAGAAAGAACCTGGAAGCAACATAGATGCCCCTCCATTGAAGAATGGATAATCAAGGTGTGTCACATCTACAGAGTGTAACTGTATTCTGCAGAAAAAAATAATGGTATCTTGAAATTCGCAGGCAAGTTGATGGCACTTGAAGCAACCACCCTGAATGAGGTAACCCAGTCACAAAAAGAGGAAAATAGTATGTCCTCACTCATATATAGATTTTAGACCTAGAGCAAAGGATCACCAGACTGTAATTCACAGCACCAGAGGAACTAGGATACAAGGTGTATTCTAAAAGATTCATATAAAGTCCCTCACAGACACGGGAAGGGACAAGTCGCCCAGAGCACAGAGGAAGTGGGGGCAGTGAAAGGAGAGAGAAGTAGGAGAATGCAAGGGGGAGGAAAGGAAACACCTGCGATTAGGAAGATTGAGCCCTGTTAGGAATAGAAGAAAGGAAGTAGAGAGAGAAAGATAGATAGATAGATAGAGAGAGAGAGAGAATGAGAGAGAGAAAGAGAGAGAGAAAACATAAAAGAAGGAACCAATATTGGTTTGAAGATAAAATTGAACATAAAGAAAGGTCTACAGATCTACAAAAGTATCGCCAACTAACAATTTGAGCATCCGTGGAAAGGCTACCATAAATGCTCTTCCCCGTCAGTGAGATCAATAACGAAGTTATCTATGGAGCCCTCATCTAATACCTGTTGGAAACGGGAGCAATCACCCATACATAATCACTGAGTCGAACTAGAACCCAGATGCATATGGAGAGGAAAAGACAAGGCTGCAGAAACAAATAGAAACAGCTTACCTGAACGGAGGAACTAACAGGCCCCCAGACTGACAGCTGGGAATCCAGCATGGGACTGACTCAGGGCTCCCTGAATAAGGGTCTCAGCCCGGTGGACTGAGCAGTCTAAGGGACCTCAGACAGTGGAGACATGATGTATCCCTGGTGCACAAAAGGATCCTGCGAACACATCCCCCATGAAGGGATAACTGCCTTAACCTAGAGACAGGAGAGAAGCCCTAGTCCCAACTTCACATGACCACTCAGATCTACATGACCCCAACTGGATTGTATTCCCCAATATAGGGAAATGGGGTGGGGTGATTGGAATGGAGGGTGGCTATGGTGCATGTGGGAGGGCAGAGAGTGTAAAGGTGAGAGAGGGATGGAGGGAGAGAGAGAGGGAGGGAGAAGGAAATAGGATCGACATGTAAAATAATAAGTTAAATAAATAAAACACAAAAACAAAAACACGTGATCAGATGGTGGATGCTTTTGTATCTGCCCCACTTCCATGTCGATCCTATAATGGCAGATTTTAAAGGGCAGAGTCTGAACTGAGGTGAATTCAGTGGAGGGCTTGCTTTTGGTACCCGGAGGTTGGGGAATGGTATGATGCTACTGGAAACTCACTGCTATGGCTGAAACTTCCCTTAACCCTCCTTCTCCACCTACTCCAGAAACACATGCTGGAGGTCTCCAGACTGGAATCTAAGGGAAACTTCTCCATCCACCCCTCTTGCTGAGTCCACTAAAACCTGAATACCCCACTCCACATTGTCCCTTGCCAGCAGGAAGAAGCCAGACTCAGACCAATGTGCCCACAGACAGTGAGTGACTCAGGGTTGTTTAGGTGGAAGCCCTAATGGCATTGTGAAAATACAGAGCTCATTAAAACCATGACTATTGTTACTGATGTGCTGATGTGGAATCCAGATTTTCATATGGAGATTAATTCATCTGGGTATGTAAATTACAAGGGTAGATCAGATTCCTTACCAATCTGCATAACACTCGGTGGTATACCTCCAGATGGTTGTTTGCATGATAGCTATAGAACTTTCCTCACTGACACTCCTGAAAATGAGCATGTTACAGATAAGAGTCCAAAACAGTGGCCTATGTGGCAACTACAAATTGCTACTTTGGGGCACTATAATTTTAATGACACTATGATAATAAATCAGCTGCTGCCTTCTAGATTGCCATATTGCTTGGTAAAATACAAAAAAAAAAAAAAGTTTATGGGAAGAAAATGAAGATCAGATGCCTAACTTGCTTCATTGTGGATTTCCTCACACTGGAACAAGGTTTTCTCCATTGGCTTCAGGAGAAATTATCTGGGAATTGTCTGTACCATCACCTGATCATGGATATTCTGGCTACTTTAAGGATCATTTTGCTCAATTTGGAGGATACACTCCTCAAAAAAATGAGCTCATAAGGAGATGGTATTCAGCAGAGTGGGTGTCACCTGTATGGTATTTTCAAAAACCGGATGGGACATATGGGACTCCTCAGACAGATCTGTTCAGGTTAGTTGCAGCAGCCAAAGTTATAGAAAAAAACAAAAACAAAAAAAAAAAAAACAAAAAACAAAAAAACAAAGGCTGGCAAGTCCATAGCTTGTCTCTCTTACCCCTATGCATTAATATTTGGACATAATATGTTCGTGCTTATCAAGAAAGAAGGGGACTCATTTTTGTTGAGTGTCGATCCTGCATATTAACTAATTATGTACAATAAGGTAATGATAAACCTTTTCAACTATATTGATTGTTAAAAGGCCTGCTTATTTGATGCTGCCAGTAGATTTGGGTAATGATACTTGGTATGATAATTTGGCTATAAACATGTTTAGCAAAATTAATATATTGATTAGGCCAAAAAGATTTGTTGCCTCATTAATTGTAAGAATGACAGCACTGATAGCCATTTTGACTTCTTTTTTCAGTATCAACAACAGCATTAGTAAAGGAAATGCAGACAGCTTCCTTTGTGAATGACATGCATAGGAATGTCTCTTTTATTTTGTCAGAACAGAGGTTAATAGATTTGAAATTAGAAACTAGAGTAAATGCTTTAGAAGGGGCAATGATAGAAATGGGCCCAGACATAGAAAATCTTAAGACACAGTTAGCAACTAAATGCCATGCATAGTTTAAGTATATCTGGGTTACACCTATTCCAGACAACTCTTCCTCTAATTGGAACGAGACTAAGGCACATGTCTTGGGTGTATGGGAGGATACCAATTTAACCTTTGATATCAAGGCATTGCAAGAGGAATCAGAGAAGGATAGATACTTGGGACATTTCGGGCCTAGCATCAACATTTTTAGAAAATCTAAGATCCATGAATCCATTAAGCTTAACTCAGTATTTTGTTTTCCTAGGAATTTGAGCTGCTATTTTATTTATAGTGTGTTTGTCCTTTCCTATTCTTTTCAGAATAGCACTTCACTCCATCAGCACCCTCCAGTGAGATTTCCAGCTGTTCTGCTTAAAAAATAAAAAAGGGGGAACTGCCACATCAGGCCCAGGGGAGACAGCGTAGCAATGGCTGAGAGAAATCTCAATGGCTACCTGTCCAGATGTTCACACCACACCTGGTTATCCCTCCTGGGGAAAAGTGGTTCAGGGCCCTGCAGGTGATTGCCCTACTAACAGTCTGGAACATGTGCTAGGTGTTTGTTGTGCTATGATAGCTTTAATGCTTTTGGTCATAGGAGCTTTGGATTATAGCTCCACTGTTAATTCAGAGAAGCCCAGAAAACACTTAGATATAGTTTCAGGGACAGAAAGAGATACAGACTAGCCCTCAGCTACAAATCCCAGGTCACCAGTGGAGACTTCAGGTGTCAGCCTAAGGCCTAATAAATTAACATACCTAAAGCTATAGGAATTTGCCCAAAAGATGACCCTGCCTAATTAGACAGCCCAAAGCAAAGCTGTTGTGGGGTTTACTACTGAGATTTTAGGGCCCCTAAATCAATAAAACAGTACAAGAGTTCTTATCAATGGTGTTAAAAGTTTACTGACCAGAGACAATAATTATTCTCTAAACTAAGTAAATCAAATCCCTGGTAACCTGACCACAAACAGGCCAAAATAAACATGATATGTATTTATGATCTCATGCTCCAAAATAAATGCTGACATTTCTATAGTATGTCTATAAATATTCAACTGTGGCCAAAGATCTGTTCCTTGAACTTTCTGCATAAAAACCTGTTGTTCTGAAGTAAAAATCGCAGCAGTTGCAAACCTCCTCGAGTGTGTTTGTATCTGTCTGTCAAGCCGAAGCCACTCCTGACCTGTTCATCGAAATCTTAGACTTCCCAAAGCCCCCTTGCCCACAGAAAGGTCTGCAGCAAATGAATAAAAATTAAACAAGTGGTAGGTGTTTTATATGTGAAGCCTAAAAGCTTGCCCAATACTGAAGAGACTGTGAGTTCTTAATCATAGATTTCAACAAAAAAATGAATGAAGAGATAATTTTTCATAATTCACCCCTGTAGAGATAACAAAATGATATCAATATTGATTTAAATAAATAAATAAATGAACATTGAAATCACAAGAGACAATTTACACCAAGAAGGTGG
The DNA here is from genome assembly GCF_943737965.1 of Phodopus roborovskii. Lineage (NCBI taxonomy): Eukaryota > Metazoa > Chordata > Mammalia > Rodentia > Cricetidae > Phodopus > Phodopus roborovskii. The sequence continues at coordinate 113,348 of NW_026126887.1, read as the reverse complement.
ATCCAGACTCCACTCTTCCTGGAGTAGAAAAAGACAGATTTGAATAATGAAATAATCAGGAAGTAGTACTTAGATAATTAAATAATGCCACGCGATTAACTCCAATAGAAGAATGGCCAGACCAAAGTCAAGAAGAACAACGTCTTCATTGATTTAAATAATTAATATACAATGAAAAATTATTGAATAACGACATGGTCATGCCTACATAAATCCCACATGGAGTAGTCAGACTGATCTCTTCCTGGAATAGTGATGTTTTTAAAAAAATAAATTGATTATAAATTAGTGGGCATTTTATAATAACACTGACGAAATGATACAAAAGTCCTAAATATATCGCTGATGTAAAGATCTCTTAATATAGCTAAATGATGAAGTAATGAGATAATGTTACATCAAGTCCCAAAATCTGACTCCAAAAGGGACTTATGGTCCATAACATTACCTGTATTTTAAATTCATTAATTAAGTGATGAATTATCATTTCATTTCCTAGTTTAAAAGTTAAGGAAGTAAGTGTAGTATTAGATGATGTGATGGTCTGGCAGTATGGACTCCCCTTAAGGAGGCTCAAAACTCCAGTGATCACTGAATACATAATGACAGATTTACATAATTAAATGAATAAATTTTAAACAAGTGGATGGTGTTTTATGTGTGAAGCCTTAATGATTGCTCAATACTGAAGGCTCATTGAGTTCTTAATCATAGATATGAACAAAAAAATGAATGAATAAAGAGATAATTTCTCATAACTAACCCATAGAGAAATAACAAATCAATATCTACATTGATTTAAAGAAAGAAAGGAAGGAAGGAAGGAAGATAGAAAGAAAGAAAGAAATCAGAAGAGACAATTTAACACGAGTAAGGTGGATCCAGACTCCACTCTTCCTGGAGTAGAAAAAGACAAGATTTGTATAATGAAATAATCAGGTAGTTAGATCGTCTGTCACACTAGAGAAACACAAGGTGGCACCAAACTTCAGGGATGACAGATTATATAATGAAAGAATTTTATAATTACATCTTTAAATAAGTAAGTCATTGACATTTTTTTTTTTGTATCTTCAAATCCTGGGCAGACTTGACAGATATGGAAATGTATGCTGTCATCAAGGATTTTTAAAATGACATAAGTTAATCTTCAGATAATCATACAGTCTTACATGATGGATTCTGTTGGCCTGACATCATCACCAGCACCTGAATCACTGTTGTGGTGCTGCAGGATCAGAGATAATGGGCCCATTCCTGGCTTAGCAGTAGTAATCAAGATGTTGCTATCAGCTGAAAAGATGGCTGCAGCAGGGGCATCACCAGCATATCTGAGAGAGAGATTTTCTTCAGTGTTCTGGGTCGTCATCCTTTTGCAAGTACTCGGTGATGGTGCCGACCTCCTCATGCCACTACTTCTTCTCATGGTAGATCACAACCGATGTGAAGATGTGGATGAACAGCAGGTACTCAACACCCAGCCCACGTGCCGGCCTTGGTGAAGTCCTTGTACTTCTCGAATGGCCCCGAGCAATCTTCTGGACTCAATCATCCAGCATCCTTTTTACTCTGGGAGATGCATAGATCATTCAGAAAATGCTCTGCCCATGTCTACAACTTTCCTCACCTTGTCCCTGACAGATATTTGCATCCTGATCATTACTGCTTATGACACCAGATATCACGGTTAAATAAGGATCAGGATAAACAAATAGTCCGAATAGATGTTTATTCAGGGGGAAGTAACTTACAACCTAGACAGATGAACACCAGGAAATTCAACCCGATCCTCTCCTGTCTGAGTCACACCAGCAAGAGAGCTTTTCCAGGCTCTCTCTCCGAACTCCTTCCACAGGTCACTTCTGCCCATGGCTCCACCCCCCAATGGGCGTGGTCAGTGCCACAGAAGGACCATCTCACTACACACTACATTCATTGCGTTTCTCACCAGTATGTGTTCTTTTATGTTTTTTGAGATGATTGCATAGTGAAAAGACTTTACCACATTGATTACAATCTTGTGATTTCTCTCCACTATGTGTTCTAATATGTCTTTTAAGCATAGTATGTCTTGCAAACACTTTACCACATTGACTACATTCATAGGTTTTCTCTACCGAGTGTTTTCTTTCACGGAGTTGTAGGAAACATTGGCATGCAAAGACTTCATCATACTGAAGACTTCTATATAGTTACTCTCCAGTGTGAATTTTTTCAAGCCTTTGAAGATGCCTGTAACATACAAAGTTATTCACATTCATTGTGTATATTCACAGGATTCACTCTCGTATGGCTTCTTTTATTACTGCAAAGATAATTAGCATGTGTAAAACTTTACCAAATGCATGATACTAAAGAAACTTAGTGCATGCATAAAATAAATTTATAATTTGGCCTATGTGTAGACAAGATTAAGATATTGAAATGTACTTTCATAATGCTTCCCTCATGAGGTATTGTCTTGCTTTCAAAGAAGATACCTGTGATTCAGAGTATGAGCCTTTATTTCATGGCCCACATTTACTGCATATGTTCACATGAGATTTCTCACATAATTGAAAATAATTGGACCATCGCAGACCTTTGCCATATTTATTGCATTTATCAATTTTTCCATTGTATAAATCATAATACACTGGCCAAATATACCAGTACAAATGGAAGCATGCACACATTCATATGGATTTACTGCAGTGTATTTGTTGATATTTTTCAGATGATGTTGGAATACGGATAAATTTCAAACTGGTTTCACACTCAACAATTATTCTCAAAGTGGGGATTACTGAATATCTTTTATTTCTTCTCAATGTCCTAAGAGAGAGAGGTATGTTTCTTCTTTCCATATTCTAAATTCACATGGCTCGTAACATATATTCTTTTTTTTTCCCTAGGTTTTCTGATACATAATGTCTCTGTGTAGACCTGGATAGCCTGGAACTCACTTTGTAGAACAGGCTGATCACAAAATTTTGTGATCCACCTTCCTCTTCATCATGAATACTGAAATTAGAGCCATGGGACACAACTACCTGACTCAACATATGATATACTTATTAAAGTAACAATATCAATAAAAAGGTTTCCACATTGCATTCACACACATTGACTTTCTTTTCCTCACAGACATGTGTTATAGGGATTAAGGTTTCTCCACAACAAACTTCTTGACACTCATAAAATGACCTTTTCGATATACATAGAAAAGTCACAAATATATAAGTAATGCCTGCTTTACTACAGACTATTTCCTTGGATATATACTTATGACCTATGAAACATGTATACTGTTTCAAATATCTGAATAGTATGAAACTCAACAGACAGGCATATCTACAGCATAGATGTCCAGGCCCTACAATTCTAGGGTGTTATTTGTTAAGGGATTGTTTCCTTCTGTTTTTACATGAATGCCTTGGAAACACAGTAGAGTTACCTTTCACTGATACACATGGTTTGGGCAGAAAATAAGAACCATCACTATACTTTAAGCTGCACTTATTTTCACTGTTTAAATTTTTTATGTGTGTCTCTTCAATAAAATTTCCAGAATACATTAAAATATTGTTAGAGCAAACTTTTCATAAATTTACATATGAAAATTTACCTTCTATGTCTTCTAGAAGTTTGCCAATGATCTTCCATATTATGGTCATCCCAAATGTAGCCTGAAATAAGAGAATATATATGATGTATTATTGTAAATTGTACAAAGTTTCTGTTAATAACTTCATTGACACTTTCGCCAAAGTTTCCCTATTCTCAATTAAAATTACAGAATAGTATCTGTAACCAAGAAACATTGGGTCTCTTATTTTAAAATATGAAGGACAATACAGTCTCACCTGTAGTAGTGAGGTTCCTGTAGGTGTCCAGCATCACATCTGTGTAGACACATTTCTGAGAAGGATTTATCAAAGCCCATTCTTCCTGAGTGAAGTGGATATACACATCATCATAGGTCACTGAATCCTACAATAAACCATACATGTGTGACTCACTGTAAATACAAACTTCTTTGACAATATACTTATATAAATCTGGAGCCTCGGACACTTATTTCATAACATGATTATTATAATGCATTCACCTAAACCATTTAGAAGAAAACTTGTAAGAGTATGGTTTTTTCCGCCCGCCACCGCTGGTCTTGTCCTGCTGCTGCACCGCCAGCCCCAAATAATACACAGAGACTCTGTATTTGATACAACACTGTTGGCCCAGCTACTTGTTTCTTATTGGCTAGCTCTGTCTTAAGTATTAACCCATTTCTGCTGATCTATGTTTTTCTCTTACCGGGAGCCGGCAGCATACTGCTTTCTTCAGACTCTCCATCTTGACCCCTCCTTACTACTTCCTATTTCCTCCTTGTCTCCTAGTCCCTCCTATCTTCCTTTCCTATTGGCCAACAGTGCTTTATTATTAACCAGTATGAGAAACATATACAGAATGACATCTCCCATCATCTCCTCTTTTCTGTCTAAATAAAAAGAAGGGTTTTAACCTTAACATAGCAAAATATATCACATAACAGTTATCAAATAAGAATAACAGTTAACACTAATTAGTCCATTAACATTTAGCAAGATTTGAAGAAAATATTCCATCATCTATCATATCTTTGTGTGTCTAAAGTCTAAGTAACTTATCTTTAATACTAAGGAAAACTGTAACCATAACTCTCTGTCTTCAAGTCCCTCAAAGACCACAGAAGGATAGTATAAACTCTAGAAATGACAGAGACAACTCACTGCCTGGTCACCCGAAGTTCTTTTGTAATCTTCCATCTTCAGCCCATAGGCCATAGTGTGTCTGGCAGACTCTTCAGCAACACAGGAAACTTTAAACTGTCTTCTTGTATTGGCAGTTTGTCAGTCACTTTTCTCTGTGTCCTGCATACTGTCTCGAAGACTCTTCCATGAAGCAGGATCTCTGTAGCAATGTCCATCTTGAATCAGCAGTCACTTTTCTGTCGGTCCTGCATGTCCAGTATATACAGCATAAAGTCAAACAGTCCAGACAAGAGCAGTATCTTGTCCAAATGGCTAGTCTTGCCATATTGGAAGTAAACTCCATAATGAGTTTCTTCAATGTCCATCTTCATCTTCCTTTCTGACGCAGGTGGTGTTGCCAGGAACAATTATGTCTCATTGTCAAGAAAAACCCTAAACCATTTTAAATGCCATATTCTGTAGGTCTTTGAAAGATTTGAAGAATATCTATCTATCTCAAATACATCTGCATATCTAGAAAACCTAACTCACCTAGCTATGTTTTGACTATTATAGGTAACTATCTAAAATCTGTACTAAATTATACATTACATTTTTAAATGAGCTATATAAACACAATACATAAATAAGAAGAGAAATATACGTATACAACATTGACCTTAAATTGTATCAATAAATGAAAATCCATTCCAAAACAAACTATGCATATCTATATCATAATTCCCTTTTTACCTTTAAAATGAACTGGCTGTGATCATTAACCATTTATACCCAAGTCCATTTAAATGAAAACAAACATTTATAAATATTTGGGAATTTGGGCGTCGTTCTTTCCAAACTACTTCCTGCTGATAGGGGGCGCTGTTATGGGGATCCTAAGAAGTTGCAGAAATCTTGGCTATAGTCTGCAAGTCTGCCTTGTTCAAGCTGTTTTGAATGTTGGATCATCAGGAACTCTGTTTCAGGGGGTCTGGCTTGCTCAAACCACATTAGTCTGGAAGGAATCCACAGCTTTTTATTTTCTGTGGAAACAAAAATAGAAATCCTTTTTCCCAGTAACTTGTCCTTGAACTTAAATGTTTGAGTCAAAGCATTTTTAAAATATATAAATTGAATTAACGCAGCAGCATTTCCTTTATCAGTTGTTGTTATTTTCTCAGCAATCAAACAATGCAGAGACAACACAATAGCATGCAATAACCAGATTCTCTCTGAGCTTTTCATCTTTATGTGGCTTTATTATTACTCTGTTTATTTTACTTTTATTTTTTTATTTTTTGACATAGGGTTTCACTGTGTAACTCTTATCTGTCCTGGAATTTACTCTGCATACCAGGTTTACTTTGCAAATCACAGAGATCTGCTTGCCTCTGTCTCCTGAGTGCTGGGATTAAAGGCGTGTGCTACAACACCCAGTTCCTCTTTGTCTCTTTAAAAACATTTTTTTTCATGTCTACGTATATTTTAAAACACACTATAAACCTTTAGAGGTTTTTCTTAATATGAATCTGCCTTTACTGTAAATCTTTATCTTCGTCTGGCCACAAGTCTTTTATCTGGTAAACAACAACATTGCTAAAATGAAAGTCATAGCTCAGTCAGCCGCGGTTTACCAAAGATGGTGGCGGGTATTTTACCTCCAGCACAGAAAGCTGTGCTCACCGCCTTGGTCTGCGCTGCCACCCAGAAAGCATGCTGCCGGCTTGGAGATGTGGTCACTGCCATTGCCATCTCTCATACACACCAATAAATTGTTAGCAGAGTTATTTAAAAGCTGTGCAGTTTTTTGCCGCTTAAGCTGAGTCAGGAATCTTCCCTTAAAGGAGCCACGCGAATATCTGCTTGTCTCTAGCAAAGCAGAGTTCAACTGAGAAAAATGCTGCTACCAAGAAACCTTGCTTGTCTCTGTTCTTTTGTTTCTAAAACCTGTTTTTAAGCTTTTGTTAAATTTTAAGTGGAAGTTCTTATTAACCACGTGGGCGCCATTTGTAAGGAGTTCGGTTTTTTCCGCCCGCCACCGCTGGTCTTGTCCTGCTGCTGCGCCGCCAGCCCCAAATAATACACAGAGACTCTGTATTTGATACAACACTGTTGGCCCAGCTACTTGTTTCTTATTGGCTAGCTCTGTCTTAAGTATTAACCCATTTCTGCTGATCTATGTTTTTCTCTTACCAGGGAGCCGGCAGCATACTGCTTTCTTCAGACTCTCCATCTTGACCCCTCCTTACTACTTCCTATTTCCTCCTTGTCTCCTAGTCCCTCCTATCTTCCTTTCCTATTGGCCAACAGTGCTTTATTATTAACCAGTATGAGAAACATATACAGAATGACATCTCCCATCAAAAACTGAATAGGAGGTTAACATGCACCATTTCTTGGCCCTTTAAGTAGCATATAGCCATGAGAAAAAAATCCCAATAAAGGGAGAGGCAAGATTCCAGAACAAACTATTGAGAACACATCAGAAATAAATTGTACAATAGGGACAGCCTGTCACTAAAATACCCCAGGGTCTGGGAACAACATCTGCCTTTGTTAGATTTTCATTGCTGTTAAGAGACACCATGGACCAGGGCAACACTTTCAAAGAAAACATTTAATTGAAGTGTCACACTGAAAATTTCAGAGGTTCAGTTAATCAACATTATGGCAGGGGCCATATCAACATGCAGACTGCTGCAGTCCTTGAGGTTAGAGTCCTTGCAGCATGACTCAGAGGTAACAGGGAGTTTCTGACACATTGGGCATCATTCTGAGAATAAGAAACCTCATGTCTCATCCTACAGTGACGTGATTCCTCTAACAGGGTAAAGCCCACTCCAACAAAGCCACACCACATCTGCTATCACTATTGGGAACTCACAGAGTATGGACTGACAGTTGGGGGACCTTCATGGCACCAAACTAGACCATCTGAATGTGGCTGACCCTTAGGTGACTTGTTCTGTTTGGCAGCCCCTGGCAGTGAAACAAGGACCCATCCCAGGAGTACATGAGTAATATGAAACAATAGGTCACACTTTACTGACAGGTCCTGAGGAAGAAATGCCAGAAGATGAGAAAAGTATGGGAGGCAGAACAAAGGAAAGATGAAAGCTTGGTCAAGGGTGTTTTGCTGAAGCTATGTATTATTCTAAGTAAGCTTCTTATGAGGAATAGTGTCTTGTATACTACTTTCATGGGGGAATGGAAGTAGGGACATCTAGGAAAACTCAGGAAAATGCTACCCAAATAGTGCAGGGGGAAAACAGGGAATCCCAATAACATTACCGACTAATCCCTCAGTGGTCAGAGGCCCAATAACCACAGTTCCATGTAGTGTGAAGAGTTGTGTAATTGGGATGTGAATTAGCCCCTCCACAAAGGCCCTGGCCATAGACAATTACATTCTTTCCCAAGCATCTTCCTTGTTTCAAGGGTTGAGCTCTATTTTATTCTCAGTAGCTCAAAACCTGATGGAAATCACCTAATGCTACAACCCTGAAGTTGTTATTTGTTCTGCTAACAACTTTCCTGTGTTTCAGAAGGAACAATGTTACTTCTCCATGAGTGGGGATCTACACAAAAATTCTTGCTTGCTCAGTCCAGCCCTCAACACCTCATTGTTTTCCTTTTCAAACTGTTGTCACTTGGGCTCATCTTGCCCATATTACAGAGCTATGATTTTTCTCCAGAAGAAAATGGATGTTTATGGCACACCATGACTTAATGTTCATTGTGGCACAGTAAGGAACCCTTGAACAGCTTGTAAAAGCCCTGCTCCATTGAAATCAGTGGTTAGTCTATTGCCATGGTTTGGAGACATATGTCTGGACTACCTTGGAGAGCAAATATATTTAAGAATCATAATCTCTAACATGAGTGGTTAGAATGAAACTCATTTTATTTATTTATTTTTTTTATTTAATTTTAGGTGCAGCACTCCCTCAGCTAAATTCTATTTTGAGAAACTAACTATCCACCAAGAATTGGTAAATATTTATATCAAAAACTCCACTCTTCGACAAAACAGCTGAATGGTGGAGTGTGGTCCAAAACAAGAATGCCATTTATACATGCATTTGACTATAACCTACCAATGGGGAGGCAGAGGCAGGCAGATCTCTGTGAGATTGGGGATAGCCTGCACCACACAGAAAATTCTAAGGCTGCAAAGCTACAAGGAGAAATTCTATTTTAAAAAATTATATACACATATACATATATATAACCTATATGTTCATGTACATATATACATATATATATATATATATATGAAAAATAATTAAATAATATCATTTACACCATGCACAAAATTAACTCCAATTTGGATACTCCCTTAGCCTAGAGAAAAGGAGGAGAGCCTGGGCCAAAACTCAAATGACTTGACAGATTTTGATGATCCCTTTTGGAAGACCTCAGCCTCCCAGAGCAATTTATGGGTGGTGGTATAGGGAGGTCACTGGGGGAAATAGGAGGATGGCAGGGAGAGAGAACTGGGCTCAATATGTAAAGTAATGTCTTTTTCTTTATATTTTCCCAAAAGAAGAAAATTTATTTTGATGGCAAAAAACAAAACAATAATAACTCTGAATGGATGTGACCCCTAAACTTTAGATGGTAAGAGCAGGACTTCTGGAAGGCACTGAAGTAAACGAACCTCTCCTTCTTTGGTAAATGCCATCCCTGTGCACCAAAACCATAATGGGGCTGACTTATACAGAAGTTTATTTACAATTCTACCGCATCAAAATCCTTTCCTCAGAAGCAGACCACATGGAGAAGTATTCATAGGCCACACAGTGGTCTGGGAAGCTGCTGGACCACAATGGGCCTAACTGAACATTGAATGTGGCAGCACATTCCAGTCCAGCCTCCTCTTGGAGGGCCTGCCAAACAGAATTCAATGACCCCCATCCCACCCTCCCACATCCCATCACTCACCCTGCTTCATCTTCTCTGTTCATCCATGAGCTCCCCTAACAATTCCCCACAGCACCACTCATAGAGCAGCAATCAATCCTCTGGCTCCTGTTCTGATACAAAACCAAGCCTGCAGCATGGCTCAAGGAAGTCTCCTTCCAGACCTCAGACTGGAGGGTTGGCTCAATGTCCCTGATTGGCTAATAAGGCTTCAGTGACAAGAGCAGTTCCTCTAGGGTTAGAGTGTTCTTAAAGACACAGCAAGCCCTGCACCTCCTTTGGGCCTGGCTTCTACTCCAGACCTAGCAATTTTAGAGATCTGCACAAACAGGAACTAATTTTTTTTTTTTTTGAGACAGAATTTCCCTTGTGGTGCCTGTTGTCCTAGAACTTGCTCATTAAACTGAGCTGTTCAATTATTATTAATAATCTTGTTGTTGTTGCTTTCTAGTAGATTTTTCTCATTACTTGTTTAATATTAATGAATTATTTGATTATTTGATTAATTCATTTCTTTTGATGTTTGAAACAGAGTTTCCCTTTGCGGCCCTGCTATCCTGGAACTTACTCTGTAGACCAGAGTCTACTCAGAGAACTCTACTTGCCTCTACTTCCTGAGTGCTGGAATCAAAGACGACAGCCAACACTACATAGTCAGACAGAAATTTAAATGTCACTTACCCTGTCTAAAATAGACAACCCACTCTCTTTCAGATGTGTGAAAGATCATCCCCTCCTTCCTCGAAAAAATGTGCAGATGTTGCACATAAAATTACAAAATGCAGATTGGAATGAATTTTTTATTCAACACAGGGAAGGGCACCTAGAATATGAAAAACTTGAGAGAGATATTAGGGTATATGGCAAAAAAGAAGATGTTTGTTCTGTGTATTTTCCTGAGGTCAGGGGAACTGGGTGTACATTTTATCTAGTGGTCACAGACAATTTAGAAACCATGAGAGAAGGGAAGGAGCAATATCAGAAAGAACATGATATATCTTTCTCCTGTCAGATGCTTTGGTGATAGCTCTAATGCATTGGGAGTTTTATTCCTAAAATTCTTGAAAAATGTATAATAATAAAAACTGTTGTCTTCAGGGTAATTTGAATACTCTGAGAGAATTGGGCTGGGAAGCTTGCTTCTACAAGCACTGTGGTGACTGAGCAGAGCTTCCTCAGGGTACAGTGAGAAAATAGCTGCATTATTCAATGTTCTCTTCTTGAACAGGACTGTTGTCAGGTTTCTAAATCAGTGGATCCATCATCCAGCCTTGAAATTGCAGAAGGACTTATTTTCTTGTTTGAGATCTGGTTCCTGTTTTCTTTACTTTTTTCCCCCTGCTTTTCTGAAGTCCCAGTGACAACCATGAAATAAGTGGTTTCAGTTCATCTGACATCAGTGGGAAACTACCGAACATCTCATTTTCTGTGCCAAAATCTCTCAATAGTAATTAGGACAGGGAATAATCACCTCATGTGATTGTGTAGTGGCCTGTGAAAGCTAAAGAGCCACCTTGTTTTCAGGAGAAACGAGTGGGTGCAGGAAGAGAGCAGTACTTGCTAATGGACTCAAAGCCAGTGCAGTAGAAATGTTTATCTCTGCTGACCTAGAAAAGGTTTTTGTCTGGGTTGGAAGGCCAGGTCAGGATTCATTGCGCTGTGTCTTTAAGAAGGTGATCTTGTTACTCAGTCATCACTAGCCAACCAGACCCTCCTAAAGATCTGTCAATAATAAAAGGTACAGGGACCTTCTTAGTGCCAGATTAAGGCTTTTCTCTAAAACGAGAGCTGGCACCTTTTTTTGTTTGTGCTGTTCTTCGATTATTGCTGCAGTAAGTTCAATGGAGAGCTTGGGAGAGCTCAGTAATCACATGGTGAGTGAGAGGCTGCTGTCCCCAGGATGGAGGAGTACATTGTGTAGTATATGAATCATGTGTTGGGTCCTCCAAACATCTGAGTGGTAAGAGGAAGACAGATTTTACTTCCTGTGGGTTTTAATGAGATATGTGAATCTCCCTGGAAGCAATGATATGACTCTGACTAAAACTTTGTGGGTTGAATCTCTTCAGAGTATTGGGAGCAGGGAGCACTGTGTAAAAACATCTTTTTAGTCAACTTCAATGAGCTTTTTTTGCATCCTTGGAAAGACTACAGTTCTTGGAGACATTTAACAATTTATATTTTACTTTATGTGATGTGATGGAAAAATTAAAAATTAGGGTTAATGGTTAAGAAGGAAAAACTACAAAGAACAAGAATCTCTTCTAGTGGATAACTTCATGATTTCAGAGTACAGACCCGACATGTTATTTTCATAAGATACAGGAAAAAAAAAGAAAAAGAAAACCTTGAAGGTGGGCTAATCAATCTTGATGCCCTTGCAATAAAACTTTGTACTCTATGAAATGCTGTAACCTTGAAAACCTTATGAGCTGAGACTAGTGGTGTCAAGCCTCCATTTCACTTTTGTTGCTAGGTAACTTAGCCTTCCAATAGGGTGAACTCCCAGACTGTTTTTTCTTCCCAATTGAAACTTTCTGCTTTCACATTTGGGAATAACTTCATTGGACTTGAGGAAACCCGGGAGGTACAAAGTTTATGGGCTCATTCCATATTTCCTCCAACCACCGAGGACCTTTAACACTGAAAGATTGAAATATAGAAAATAAAGACAACAAAAACCACAGGAATGCTGGAAATAGAAAAACTGCACAAAAATTGTGAACTACAGACACAAAATGACCAACAGACAAAAAGAGATGGAAGAGAGAATCTCAGGCATGGAAGATAAACTAGAGGAAATAGATTCATTTACCAAAGAAAATCATAAATCCAAGAAATCCTTAACACAAAACATCCAAGAAATCTGGGATACCATGAAAAGGCCAAACCTAGGAATAATAGGCAGCGAGGAAGATGAGGAAGACCAGCTCAAAGGTGTCAAAAACATACTAAACAAAATCATTGAGAAAAACTTTCCCAATCTGAAGAATGACATGCACATGAAAGTATAAGAAGTATACTGAACACCAATTAGGGTAGACCAAAGTAAAAAAAAAAAAAAGAAAAGAAAAGAAAACCCTAGAAATATAATAAGGAAAACACCTAAAACACAGAATAAAGAATACTAAGTGCAACAAAGGAGAAAGGACAGGTAACATATAAATGCAAACCGATCAAAATTACAACTGACTTTTCCATGGAATCCCTCAAGGCCAAAAAGGTCCTGGATAGATGTTCCACAAATACTAAGAGTCCACAGATGCTAGCCTAGGCTACTATATCCAGCAAAACACTCAATCATTATAGATGGAGAAAACAAGATATTAGTGACAAAGACAGATTTTTTTCCAATACATACCTACAAATCCAGCACTATAGAAAGATTTGGAAGGAAAACTCCCACCCACGGAAGTTAACTATGCACACAAAATGTAGGCAAAAGATAATCTCCCTATACAACAAACCAAGGGTAATGGAGGTCAAATATATTCACAATGCCACTGCCAAAATCAAATCTAAAACAAACAAGCATCACTAATCAATGGCCTTTACTCACCCCCAATATTAATGGTCTTAACTCACCTATAAAAAGACACAGGCTAACAGAATGAATACGAAGAAAGAATGCATCCTTCTGCTACATACAAGAAACACATCTAAGTTTCAAAGATAGACATTACTTCAGGGTAAAAGATTGGGGAATATCTTCCAATCAAATGTCCACAAGAAGCAAGCAAGCATGGCTATCCTAATATCTAACAAGTTAGACTTCAAACCAAAATTAATCAAAAGAGATGAAGATGCTCATTCAGTATTCATTGCAGGAGAAATCCTTCATCACAAAGTCTCAATTCTGAAAATTGATGCCTGAAATACAAAGGAACCCAGAGGAAAACAACTGCCAACATCAAAATGAAAGGAGAGAAGCTTAAGGCGATTCCTCTAAAATCACGAGCAAGACAAGGCTGCGCTCTCTCTCAATATCTCTTCAATATTGTACGTGAAATTCTAGCTAAAGCTATAAGACAAGAAAAGGAGATAAAAGGGATCCATATTGGAAAGGAAGAAGTCAAACTATCACTATTTGTAGATGATATGATAGCTTAATATAGCTTAATAAGCAACCCAATAAACTCTACCAAGGAACTCTTATAGCTGATAAACATCTTCAGCAAACTAGCAGGGTACAAGATAAACTCAAAATAATCAGTAGCCCTACTTTTTTCAGACAACAATGAATTGAGAAGGAAATCAGAGAAACATAACACTTTACAATAGCCAGAAACAACATAAAGTATCTTGGAGGAACACTTCCCAAACAAATAAAAGACTCATATAATAAAAATTTGTGGCTCTAAAGAAAGAAATTTAAGAAGAAAACAGAATATGTAAAGATCTCCCAAGCTCTTGAATAGGTAGGATAAATATAGTAAAAATTGCAATGTTGCGAAAAGCAATCTAGAGATTCAATGCAATCTCCATTGAAAACCCACCACAATTCATCACTGATCTTGAAAGGATAATAGTCAACTTTTTATGGAAAAACAAAAGACCCAGCATAGCCAAAACAGCCCTGTACAATAAAAGAATTTCAAAGGCATCACCATCCCTGACTTTAAGCTCTACTACAGAGCTATACTCCTGAAAACAGCCTGGAATTGCCACAAAAACAAAACAAAACAAAAACCCCCAAAAAACAAACAAACAAACAAACAAAAAAAAAAACAGGTAGAACATGGAATGGATTTCATAAACCTGATACAAACCCACATACATATGAACACCTGATTTTCTACAAAACACATAAAACAATACAATGGGATGAGGAAATCATCTTCAACAAATGGTGCTGGCACATTTGGATGATGATGTTTAGAAGACTGCAGATAGACCCAAGTCTGTAGTCATACACAAAACTATGGGCCAAATGGATGAAAGACCTCAACATCAATCCAACCACACTGAACCTCTTAGAAGAGAAAGTAGGAGGTACCCTTGAACAAATTGTTATAGGAGACCACTTCCCGAAAATAACTCCAGGGGCACAGACACTGAGAGCAAAAATTAAAAAATGGGACCTCTTCAAACTTAGAAGGTTCTGTAAGGCAAAGGACACAGTGGAAAGACAAAATGGCAGGCCACAGACTGGGAAAAGATTTTATGTAAGGAGGAAGGTTTTTCCGCCCACCACGGGTCTGGTCCTGCCATCACACCAGCACCAATTAACACACAGAGATTCTATATTTGACATAATGCTATTGGCCTGGTACTAGTTTCTTATCTGCTAGCTCTGTCTTAAGTATTAACCCATTTCTGCTGATCTATGTATGTTCATGTGGTCTTCTTACTGATGAGCATACCGGCATTCTGCTTAATCCAGACTCTCCATGCTGACTCCTCCTTCCAACTTCCTCTTTCCTCCTTGTCTCTTAGTCCCTCCTATCTTCATTTCCTATTGGCCAACATTTACAGAATGGCATCTCCCACCAATTTTCACCACTAGTACATCAGACAATGGGCTGATCTCCAAAATATACAAACAACTCAAAAAACTAATCAACAAAACACCAAACAGCCCTATTAAAAAATGGGGTATAGAACAGCAGAGGAACTGGGATACAAGGTGTATTCTAAGAGATTCATATAAAGTCCCTCACAGAACCAGGAAGGGACAAGTCCCCCAGAGCTCAGGGGAAGTGGGGGGGCAGCGAATGGAGAGAGTAGTAGGAGAAAATGAGGGGGAGGAAAGGAAAACATGTGCAATCAGGAAGATTGAGACTGGTTCGGAATAGAAGACAGAAAAAAGAGACACAAAGAGAGAGAGAGAGAACATATAAGAGGGAGCCAATATTGGTTTGAAGATAAAATTGAACATAAAGAAAGGTCTAGAGAACTACAAGACTGCTCCCAACTGACAATTTGAGCTTCCTTGGCAAGGCTACCATAAATGGCCTTCCCAGAGGGTGAGGGAGAGTGAGATCAACAACTAACTTATCCATGGAGCCCTCAATGAATGCCTGTTGGAAACAGGAGCAAATACCCATACATAAAAACTAAGTCAAAGTAGAACCCAGATGCATGTCGAGAGGACAAGACCAGGTGGCAGAAATGTATAGAGACAGCTTACATGAACAAGGAGCAGCTAACGGGCCACCAGACTGATAGCTGGGAAGCCAGCATGGCCACCCTGAATATGGATCTCAGCCAGAAGGACAGAGCAGTCTAAGGAACCTCAGACCGCGGAGCCAGGATGTATCCCAGGTACACAAAAGGACTTTGTGAACACATTCCCCACGGAGAGATAACTGCCTTAATCTAGAGAAGGAGAGAAGCACTGGTCCCTACTTCACTTGACCTGTCAGCTCTACATGACCCCAAGTCTTTGGCATTCCCCTACATATAGATTTGGGGTGGGGGGGATGGGAGGATAGGGTGGTTAGAATGCATGTGAGAAGGCAGCGAGGGTTAAACTGAGGGAAGGAGGGAGGAGGAAGAAAGGGAGGGAGGAAGGAGAGGGAATTGGGATTGACATGTAAAATAATAAATTAAATTAAAAAAAATTGCTTTGACTCCAAAATTAAGTTCAAGGACATGTTACTGGGAAAAAGGATTTCTATTATTGTTTCCACAGAAAATGAAAAGATGTGAATTCCTTCCAGACTTATATGTTTGATCAAGCCAGACACCTGAAAGAGAATACCAGGTGATCCTACATTCAAAACAGCTGGATAAAGCAGCCTTACAGACTACAGCCAGGATTTCTGAATCTTCTTCGAATCCCTCATGACAGCGCCTCTTACCAGCAGGAAGTAGTTTGGAAAGAATGAAACCCAAATCCCCAAATATTGTCTATAAATGTTTGTTATTATTTAAATGGACTTGGTTATATAAAATGAAAAGAAAAAGAATAGAAGCGTTGATTGAAAAAAAAACTTTATAAAATCAAAAACCTTTATAAAGTCAAAAAAAAATAGGGTACATAACAGAATAAATATTCTAAATAGAGGAAACCAAAACAAGCTGAAAAATACTTAAGAAAATGTTCAACATCTTTAGCTATCAGGGAAATGCAAATCAAAACAACTTTGAGATACCATCTTACTCCTGCCAGGATGGCTAAAATTAAAAACACCAATGACAACTTATACCAAAGAAGATGTGGAGAAAGGGAACATTCCTCCAATGCTGGTGGGAGTGCAAACTCCTACAGCCATTTTGAAGATAAGTATGGTGGTTCCTCAGGAAAATGGGAATTAATTCACCACGGGACCCAGCAATCCCCCTTTAGACATATCCCAGCAACAAAGACATCTGCTCAACTATGTTCATAGCAGCATTATTTGTAATAGCAAGAAACTGGAAACAACCTAGATGATCCTCAATTGAAGAATGGATAAGAAGATAGGATAAGGATAGGAAAGAAATTGTGACTAGGAAGATTGATTAAGGGTAGGTATATGAGACAGGAGAGAGAGAGAGAGAGAGAGAGAGAGAGAGAGAGAGAGAGAGAGAGAGAGACTGAGAGTGAGTGAAAGAGAAAGAGGGAGACAGAAAGAGAGAGAGAGAGAATAAAAGAGGGAGGCAGTATAGGTTTGAAGAGAAAAGTGAATCTAAAGAAAGGTCTAGAGACCTACAAGACTGTTGCCAACTAACAATTTGAGCAACTGTGAAAAGGCTACCATAAATGCCCTTCCTGGATAGTGAGATCAACAACTAACTTATTCAACATCATGGAGCCCTCCTATAGTGCTGTTGGAAACAGAAGCAAACACCCAAACCTAAACACTGAGTTTAACTAGAATCCAGATGCAGATGGACAGAACAAGACCAGGTTGTAGAAACACACAGAGACAGCTGACCTGAAGAAGGAGCAAATAACAGGCACCCAGACTGATAGCTTGGAATCCAGCATGGTACTGAGTCAGTCTTCTCTAAATATGGGTCTCAGCCAGAAGGACTGAGCAGTCTTAGGGACTGCAGACAGTGGAACCAGGATGTATCCACATGCACAAAAGGTCATTGCAGACACATCCCCCATGGAGGGTACTCCCTTAACCTAGAAACAGGAGATAAGTCCTAGTCCCTACTTCAAATAACTTGACAAATCTACATGACTACACCTGGATGGCATTGTCATACATGT
The DNA here is from genome assembly GCF_943737965.1 of Phodopus roborovskii. Classification (NCBI taxonomy): domain Eukaryota; kingdom Metazoa; phylum Chordata; class Mammalia; order Rodentia; family Cricetidae; genus Phodopus; species Phodopus roborovskii. Next base: position 95,567 of record NW_026126887.1, on the reverse strand, counting down.
GGAATTGGGTTGGGAGCTGGGAGCAGAGGGTGGTAAGGGTGCATGTGAGGGGAAAAAGCGTGTAAATGGGTGGGAGGGAGGGAGAGAGAGGGAAATGGGATCGACATGTGAAGTAAAAAATAAATAAGTAAATTAAAAAATAAAATAAAATATGTACCCCCCAGGCCAGAATCTTACAGGCTGCTGGTAATACAGAACACCAGTGTAAACAGCACATCCTGGTACAGAAGTCCTAAGCCATGCTCATCCTGGATACATGCTGGGTTGCTGAAGGCCCAGGTGCATTGGGCCACCTGGTGGGCAGTCAATGAGGAGAGGAGTTCTGAATCCCTAGGGGCTAATGACAGAACCAGCCCCTTGCCCAGCCCTCCTCTCCTCAGGTGGCAGTGACTGTGACCTTAGGGAAAGGGGTGAGGGTGAGAGTGGGGAGGAGGAGGATGAGGGGTGTTGGGGAGAACAGCTTTGGTAAAGATTTTTGTGTCAACTAAAAAAATAAAAATAACAAAATATATGGTAATTAGAAGTGATGGCTATGTGCAGACTTGTTACAATCAGTCTGAAGCAAAGATGACAAAATAAGATAACAGTGGTCTAGTAGACAGGTCAAGTCGTCTGCTGATTTATAGGTCAATGCAATTCATCAAAGCAGAACAGAGAACATCAGAATTAACTTCAGGTGTTACGAGTATGATTCCATTTCTCTGGGCAATAAAAGGTAGAACAGGAAAAAGGATTGTCAAGATCCAGAAGAGTGGAAAAGATATAAAAATAAAATTATAATACTGAAAGATAACATAAAAGAAGATCTGGTGTAACCCACAAAATCCATAAAAGGAGCCAACAGTTAAGAGATCAGAGGGTGCAGAGAGGCTCAGGGGAAAGCACCAATGTAAGAAGGTAGAGTCAGGAATTAAATGAATAAATAAGATTTCACTGGCATGCATATTTGGGTAAGAGTCACTGATAAGAAAAAAGAAAAAGAAAACGAGAGACATTTGTACGCTAGGGTTGTCTGAGAAAATCTAGAGAGACTAAAGGTAATGTAAAAAGTTATGGATGTTGAAAGAAAAGTCGTCAAATGTCGAGAAAGATGTAAACTGTTTGCTGTGGGCTCTCATATCTACAAATACAAACTTAAGATTAGTAATATGAGTTAAAATTTTTGACCATACCAGGTTAATAGTTTATAAGTTCTGTTTATTTCTCTCAAGAAAAATATATGTACTTGCTAAAAAGTCCTGTTTTTTTTTTTTTTTTTTTTTTTTTTAGAAATCTGTTTATTGCAAGAATAGAGCTAAAAAAAAAATGGTTTAAACATTTTTTGCTGTCTAATAACAGCCCTCAGCTAAAAATTTACCTCTGAGCACTGGTCATTAAATTCAGATTATCAGAAAATCAGATGTCCTTCTAATGTAGATGACATTAATTCTGTTTATGTCGAAAGCTGTTAAAAATTGAAACTAAATAAAAGTTACAATTATTAACACTGGAAATTAACATAAACTTAACAGGCACCAAGGTGACAATGGGTTTAAAGACATAAAGGTTGCTAAAATTATTTGATATTATAAGAAGCCATTACAGGATGTTTAATTGTTTTATAAAACAGTTTTTAAATGTTTAAATTCAGAAGGTTACATTATATTTGTGCTTTATTACATTGTTGATATTTGTACTTAAAGGGCTAAAATTTAAGATCATAGCCATATACTGTATATACTAACCAAAAGTTGAGAAGCTCATTTTTTTTTTATGTTACAGAGGGAAATCCATCCTTGTTTTTGCTAAATTTGGTAAACATAAGTTAGTTAGATAAACTGAATCACATAGCTGTTTTATGTTTCCCTAAAAGGAGTTTCAAATTAAAATCAGTATTTTTAAAGCTAAAACTGACAATGCAAAGTTCTAGTTTTATAAAATCTGGTAACTATTATAAAATGTTAAGAAACACAAGTTACCAGCCATCCTTATATATTAACTGTTGGTTATAGTCAAACTAAGTATTAATGATTAATAACAGGAATAAACCTCACTCTGTCTTCTATACATATTCTAAAAGTTTAAGCTTAAATCGAGTAACTGAAAACCAAGTTGTCTATTAAGATCTACCTAGAAAGACTTCTAATACTACAGAGATCTGTAGAATAAGACATTTAAATATTAACTAAAAAACTGTAATAATTTCAGACAAAGAATCACAGAACCTAACAATGACCAAAGAAAGGTCTCAAAAGAACATTGTGGGGCAGCATGGATTGTGATGACATTGACCAGGGAGCAAGATGCTGAAACAAAATGCCTGCAGCATGATAGGACCCAGCTCGGACTCTGTAGAGCCTGCAGGGTACTGGAAAATTGTCTGCACCTTTGCCTAGACAAAATACGTTCAGACTTTTCCAATTCCAGGTTCCATAGGGAAAAAAAAAACACCTCTCACATTATGTACTTGGTGAAAAATTTCTCCCCTCAATGCCATAGAAAATTGGATATGGCTAAGAATATAAGGAATGGTCCCTGTGATTTTTTTAATAGATTCAAAAGTAACATATAGTTTATCCTTCTCAGATCTCTAATTCTATTGATGGCTTGGCTAACCAAATGTTTGTGAGATTGGCAATAAAGGCAGCCTTGATATGGCTCCTAAATCAGAATTTAAAAATATAAAGATATATGTCTTTTTTGAACATTTATTTATTAATTATGCTTACAGTGTTCTGCCTGCATACATGTCTGCACACCCAAAGAGGATACCACATCACATTATAAATGTTTGTGAGCCACAATGTAGTTGCTGGGGATTGAACTCAGGACTTCTAGAAGAGGAGCAAGTAATCTTAACCTCTGCCACATCTCTCTAGCCCAAGACATATACTTCTTAAAGATATAAAAAAGTAATTTACAATATAAAAATTCAGAGCTTAACATTAATCAAGTTCCGATAAGCTAATAGAGCAGGGACTCCCAGCTGTTTAGTCACAAACTCAAAGTTTTATGATATTTATTGGGTGTCATCGAAGTGTAAATATGAAGGATGTTTCATTAGGCCTAAGGCACCACTGACCAATCTATACATGGATCACTCTTGACAGAAGAAAAATCTTCTACCCCAAATCTGTAAATTTTGCTAGGACTCAAAGGCATAAGTACATTCCTGCTGTTTTATAGATACCTAAAACCTACTTTTTGTACAATTTGGATTTCAGCACAGATTGGTGATGATAATATATCTAAAACTTTTATGTCCTTTTATATAACACAGTTCATATAGGCTTCAGAGGAACAAATGTCATAAAGCTTTTATCCACTTCTTACAGGTCAAAAGGACTGCAGATAAATACAGCCATCCTGAGGATGGAATTTTCTCCATGGTCTCGCTGTCTTTCTTGATCACCAAAGGTAAAGAACTAAGAGTTCCAATTAAATATATACATTTTAACCATTGTTCCCAGTTTAAACATGTCTCAGACGATTTGTGCTTCTGGCAGATGAGTATCAGTTGCTGACTACAGCCTGCTCCTCTATAGTGCTCTCCCTACTTACTCTGAACCAGCCCAACCAAAGTGAATCTTCAACAGTGTCTACAAACTGATGCGTCTGATAAATGGTCCATTTCCGGAATCCCACTTCCTGTTGTTGGTATTGTCTAGCATTTTAGCCTACTTACAGCTAAGAAAACACTGCAAAATTAAGCAGGAAGTAGTACAGGCATGTCGCTGGCACAACAGTGTTTTGATTTTCAAATAGCTGTCACCTGGAGTTCTATAGCCTATAAAGACTCCTTGAGCAGCTTGTTACTATTATGCCTACTGGTTTCCTCAACTTCCAAGGAAGTGACTCCTGGCTGCAAAAGCAAATGGTTTTTACTGGTAAAAATCAAACCAGCTGGGACCTCACTCTGTCAGAAAAGTAAGGTAGTAGCTTAAAATTGTGAGGGGTTTATAACATGGTAAAGAGAAAGGGAAATTTGAGACCACTAATCTCAGTCAACAAGGTTTCCAAGATACAGGCAGATGATAGAGTACAAATTTATTTACAAGGTCATCATGGAACTAAGTTAATATTATCCATCATTTGTTTAGGCAAGATTGATGAGCACACCTGAAAGGTTGGTGTTTTTTCTTTGTTTTTAATTCTTCTCCTGAGAATAGGATGTTTGTTCTGTACTCTGTAGTCAGGGATTTATCTATTGGCAGAAATTCTTGTCGTCATTATTTTTTCCTTGGCCCTGGCCCTGGCCCTGGCCCTGGCTGTTCTGTACCAATGCAAACCTAAACAATGCCGAGAAACCATGGGATAAAACTCCTCTAAAGGGCAGAGAATGAAGAGGGATTATTTTATTATCAAAAAAGAGAAAAGGTTTATGGTAGAGTCGATTATTTGTATTGTATCCATTCTAAGTATTAGAAAATTGAAGCATAGAAAAACGGTATAAAATACTCATCATTGTACATGAAGGGAATGATGATGCTTTCGTTTTCCTGCTTATGGCATTATAGACATGTTGTAGCTTGAGAGATGGGTAAATATGTAGAACCCAAAAGAAAGAGCCTGCTTGTTTTTGTGAAAAACTCAGTGAGGCTGTAGGGTTTCTTCATCTTTAGGTATGCTCCTTTTAGCATGTGGGAGGGGCACTAGAAAATGACAGAAAACTGGTTCATAAATGTTGCCTGGCAACACTGCTTGCAGTCTGTATAATGTTATCATGGGCCAAGTACCAGAGAGCAGCTTCAAGTAAGTGTTATCATGGGACATTACAGTCTCCCAAGATAACTATCTCCTAAATCTTTCAATGACAGCATTTGATACCCCTAAGCAAGTCATAGCCAAATCTCTGGAAGTTTGCCTACAGCTTTTACTGGTCATGAAATTCTAGATTACCTAATTATCAGAGAACATTCAATTTCTTCTGTTTATGAATTCTCTCTCACCTAAGAATTAATACTATGGAAAGAAAGATAATAAGACTCACAATTATTCATCAAATGGTGAGTTTGTCATTGTTAACTTCCTTCAGGATGGTGATAATCCCTTTGTTAGAGTAGACTTAGGGATTATTGGATTGCACTCCATCTCTTTTGAGGCAGCCGTCCAACATGAAATATGCAGGATCTTCTAAAAACCCTGCATAGACAATGACATTTCAGCATGTAAACATTTCATGACTCTGCTCTCCGATTAAATAAGGGATGAACCTGGGAGTTTCCCACAATCATGTGGGAGTCAATGAGAGTCAATTGTGTCAAGTACGGCAGACCATTTCATCATCTGATTATGTTGTTATTTGATTATTAAAATAGGATATTAGATAATCCATGATCAGTGGATTCCACGATGCGGGAAACAATTATTATGGACCATCTAAATATCAATTTTTAGTTAAAATATTTAAATTAATCATGACAGCATCATTCAAGAGCCTGGTTTGGAGCCACCTTAGGGAAGTGGATGATCTTACATGAACACATTGTTAGATTATTTAACTATATAAGACAATGATTATATCATCCATGAAACCTGAAATCTGCTGCCACAGATCATCTAATTAAACAATTAAAGTATTTAAATTGACAGTCTGTGTTAATACCCAAGATAAGGTAAAAATTTATAAAGTTATGTAATCCAAAAATCATCCATTCCATGAAGAGACCTGTAAAGCTTCCTCTTGTGAAAAGAAAGAAAGAAAGAAAGAATTCACAAGATACAATTTACCACCAACAAGGTGGATCCAGACTCCACTCTTCCTGGAGTAGAAAAAGACAGATTTGAATAATGAAATAATCAGATAGTTAGATGGTCTGTCACACTTGAGTCACACAAGGTGGCATCAAACATCAGGGATCACAGATTAAATAATGAAAGAATTTAATAATTACATCTTTAAATATGTAAGCCATTGACCTCTTTTTGTACCATCATTTCCTGGGCAGAAGTGTCAGATATGGAAATGTATGCTGTCATCAACGATTTTTAAAATGACATCAGTTAATCGTCAGATAATCATACTGTCTTGCCTGATGAATTCTGTTGTCCTAACATCATCACAAGCGCCTGAATCTCTGTTGAGGGGCGGCAGGACGTGAGATAATGGGCCCAATCCTGGCGTAGCAGTAGTAGGCACAATGTTGATAACAGCTGAAAAGATGGCTGCAGCAGGGTCATCACCAGCATAGCTGAGAGAGAGAGTTGTTCTTCCATGTTCTGAGTCGTTATCCATTTGCCAGGTCCCGGTGATGGTGCCGACATCCTAGTGCCATTCCTTCCTCTCATGGTAGATCACAACCGATGTGAAGATGTGGAGGAAGAGCAGGTAGTCAACACCCAGACCACCATGCCGGCCTTGGTGAAGTGCTTGTACTTCTCGGAGGGCACTGTGACACCTCCTGGACTCAATCATGCAGCATCCCTCTTGCTCTGGGAGATTCATAGATCATTCCGAAAATGCTCTGCCCATGACTACAACTTTCCTAACCTTGTCACTGACAGATATTTGCACCCTAACAGTAATCGGTGATGGCACTGTCTGTCGTTTACATAATTTAAAGAATTAAAGAATTCATAAAAGCTAACTGTCACAATAAATAGGGGATGTAGCATTTTAGTGGCAGGGAAGCATGGCCAGACTCCAGTCATAAAGGATATCATCATCATCAATTGAGTCAATGAATCATAAAATGTGATGACATTGCACATTAACTCCACAAGAGGGAGCGTTAGAGGTCTCTTCATGGAATGGATGATTGCTAGTTACATAACTATAGACATATTTACATTATCTTGGGGATTAAAACAGAATGTCAATTTAAAGTCATTAATTATGTAATTAGATGATCTGTGGCACCAGATTCCAGGTGTAACAGATGATATAACCATTGTTTTATATAATTGAATAATCAAATAATGAGTTCATGTAACATCATCCAGTTTCCTAAGGTGGCTCCAAACCAGGCTCATGAACGATGCTGTCGTGATAAATTTAAATATTTTAACTACATAATTGATATGAAGATGGTCTATAATAATTGCCTCCCACATCGCGTCACCACAATCCACTGATCATGGATTATCTAATATCCTATTTTAATAATCAAATAACAACATAATCAGAGGATGAAATGGTCTGCCATACTCCACACAATTGACTATCAGTTGACTCCCACATGATTGTGGGAAACTCCCAGGTTCATCCCTTGTTTAATCCCAGAGCAGAGTAGTAACATGTTCAAATGCTGAACTTTCATTGTGTATGCAGGATTTTTAGAAGATATCACATATGGCCCTGGCCCTGACCCTGGACTTCCACCTAGCCCTGGCATTGGCCCTGCACCTGGCCCTGCACCTGGCCCTGGCCCTGGCCCTGCACCTGGCACTGCACCTGATACTGGCCGGGGCCCTGCACCTGGCCCTGGCCTTGGCCCTGCACCTGGCCCTGGCCCTCCACCTAGCCCTGTCATTGGCCCTGCACCTGGCCCTGGCCTTGGCCCTGCACCTGGCCCTGGACCTGGCCCTGCACCTGGCCCTGGACCTGGCCCTACACCTATGACTGGCCCTGCACCTGGCCCTGGACCTGACCCTGCACCTGACCTTCGCCCTGGTCCTGCACCTGGCCATGAAACTGGCCCTGGCACTTCACCTGGCCATGTCATTGGCCCTGCACCTGGCCCTGGCCCTGCACCTGTCCCTGGCCCTCCACCCAGCCCTGGCATTGGCCCTGCACCTGGCCCTGGACCTGGCCCTACACCTATGACTGGCCCTGGCCCTGGACCTGACCCTGCACCTGACCTTTGCCCTGGCCCTGCACCTGCCCCTTCACCTGGCCCTGGCCCTGCACCTGGCCCTGAACCTGGCCCTGGCCCTTCACCTGGCCCTAGCCCTGCACCTGGACCTGGCACTGGCCCTGCACCTGGCCCTGGCCCTGGCCCTCCACCTAGCCCTGGCATGGGCCCTGCACCTGTCCCTGGACCTGGCCCTGCACCTGACCTTCGCCCTGGCCCTGCACATGGCCGTGAAACTGGCCCTGGCCCTTCACCTGGCCCTTGCCCTGCACCTGGCCCTGGCACTGGCCCTAGACCTGCAAATGGCCCTGGTGCTGGCCCTGCACCTGGCCCTGACCCTGCACTTGGCCCTGGCACTGGCCCTGGCCCTGCACCTGGCCCTGCACCTGGCCCTGACCCTGCACTTGGCCCTGGCACTGGCCCTGGCCCTGCACCTGGCCCTGCACCTGGACCTGCACCTGGCCCTGGCCCTGCACCTGGCCCTGGCCCTAGACCTGGCCCTGCCCCTGGCCCTGCACCTGGCCCTACACCTGGCCCTGACCTGGCCCTGACCCTGGCCCTCCACCTAGCTCTGGCCCTGGCCCTGCACCTGGCCCTACACCTGGCCCTGCACCTGGCCCTGGCCTTGGCCCTGCACCTGGCCCTGGCCCTGGCCTTGGCCCTGCACCTGGCCCTGGCCTTGGCCCTGCACCTGGCCCTGCACCTGGCCCTGGCCCTGTACCTGGCCCTGGCCTTGATCCTGCACCTGGCCCTGGACCTGACCCTGGCCCTCCACCTAGCCCTGGCCCTGGCCCTGCACCTGGACCTAGCTCTGGCCCTGCACCTGGCCCTGCACCTATGACTGGCCCTGCACCTGGCCCTGGCCCTGGCCCTGACCCTGCACCTGACCTTTGCCCTGGCCCTGCACCTGCCCCTTCACCTGGCCCTGGCCCTGCACCTTGCCCTGAACCTGGCCCTGGCCCTTCACCTGGCCCTAGCCCTGCACCTGGACCTGGCACTGGCCCTGCACCTGGCCCTGGCCCTGGCCCTCCACCTAGCCCTGGCATTGGCCCTGCACCTGGCCCTGGACCTGGCCCTGCACGTGACCTTCGCCCTGGCCCTGCACCTGGCCGTGAAACTGGCCCTGGCCCTTCACCTGGCCCTTGCCCTGCACCTGGCCCTGGCACTGGCCCTAGACCTGCAAATGGCCCTGGTGCTCACCCTGCACCTGGCCCTGCACCTGGCCCTGCACCTGGCCCTGACCCTGCACTTGGCCCTGGCACTGACCCTGGCCATGCACCTGGCCCTGCACCTGGCCCTGACCCTGCACTTGGCCCTGGCACTGGCCCTGCACCTGGCCCTGCACCTGGCCCTGGCCCTGCACCTGGCCCTGGCCCTGCCCCTGGCCCTGGCTTTGCACCTGGCCCTGGCCTTGGCCCTGCACCTGGCCCTGACCCTGGCCCTCCACCTAGCTCTGGCCCTGGCCCTGCACCTGGCCCTACACCTGGCCCTGCACCTGGCCCTGGCCCTGGCCTTGGCCCTGCACCTGGCCCTGGCCCTGGCCTTGGCCCTGCACCTGGCCCTGGCCCTGGCCTTGGCCCTGCACCTGGCCCTGGCCCTGGCCTTGGCCCTGCACCTGGCCCTGGCTCTGGCCCTGCACCTGGCCCTGGCCCTGTACCTGGCCCTGGCCTTGATCCTGCACCTGGCCCTGGCCCTGACCCTGGCCCTCCACCTAGCCCTGGCCCTGGCCCTGCACCTGGACCTAGCTCTGGCCCTGCACCTGGCCATGTACCTGGCCCTGGCCCTGACCTTGGCCCTGCACCTGGCACTGGCCCTGTACCTGGCCCTGAACCTGGCCCTGGCCCTGAACCTGGCCCTGTACCTGGCCCTGACTCTGCACCTGGCCCTGTCCATGTCCCTGCACCTGGCCCTGGACCTGGTGCTGCACCTGACCCTGGCCCTGCAACTGACCCTGGCCCTGCACCTGCACCTGGCCCTGACCCTGCACCAGGCCCTGGCCCTGCACCTGGCCCTGGCCCTGCACCTGGCCCTGGCCCTGCACCTGGCCCTGGCCGTAGCCCAGCACCTAGCCCTGGCATTGGCCCTGCACCTGGCCCTGAACCTGTCCTTGCCCCTGCACCTGGCCCTGACCATGGCCCTCCACCTAGCACTGGCATTGGCCCTGCACCTGGCCCTGGACCTGGACCTGCACCTGGCCCTGGCACAGACCCTGGCCCTCCACCTAGCCCTGGCCCTGGCACTGCACCTGGCCCTGGACCTGGCCCTGGCCCTGGCCTTGGCCCTGCACCTGGCCCTGGCCTTGGACCTGGCCCTGCACCTGGCACTGGCCCTGAACCTGGCCCTGCCCCTGCACCTGGCCCTGGCCCTGCACCTGGCCCTGGCAGTGGCCCTGCACCTGGCCCTGGCCTTGGACTGGCACCTGGCCCTGGCCCTGCACCTGGCCCTCCACCCAGCCCTGGCATTGGCCCTAAACCTGGCCTTGGACCTGGCCCTGGACCTGGCCCTGCACCTGGCACTGGCCCTGCACCTGGCCCTGACCCTGCACCTGACCTTGGCCCTGGCCCTGCACCTGGCCCTGCACCTGGCCCTGGCCCTGCACCTGGCCCTGCACCTGGCCCTGGCCCTGCCCATGGCCCTGCACCTGGCCCTGCACCTGTCCCTGGCCCTGCACCTGTCCCTGGCCCTGCATCTGGCCCTGCACCTGGCCATGGCCCTGGCTCTGGCCCTGCACCTGGCCCTGGCCTTGTCCCTGCGCCTGGCCCTGGCCCTCCACCTAGCCCTGGCACTGGCCCTGCACCTGGTCCTGGACCTGGCCCTGGTCTTTGCCCTTTCACTGGCCCTGTCCCTGGCTGTTCTGTCCTTGGCCCTGGCACTGCACCTGGCCGTGATATAGGCCCTGGCCCTGGCCGTTTTGGCCATTACCAGGTGCAGGGCCAGGGCCAGGTGCAGGGCCAGGGCCAGGTGCAGGGCCAGGGCCAGGTGCAGGGCCTGGGCCAGGTGCAGGGCCAGGGCCAATGCCAGGTGCAAGGCCAGGGCCAGGTGTAGGGCCATGGCTAGGGCCAGTGCCAGTTGTAGGGCCATGGCTAGGGCCAGGTACAGGGCCAGGGCCAGGTGCAGCGCCAGGGCGAGGGCCAGGTGCAGGGCCAGGGCCGGGTGCAGGGCCAATGCCAGGGCCAGGTGCAGGGCCAGGGCCAGGGCCAGGTGCAGGGCCAAGGCCAGGGCCAGTTGTAGGGCCAGGGCCAGGTGCAGGGCAAGGCCAGGGCCAAGGCCAGGTGCAGGGCTATTGCCATGCCAGGTACTGGGCCAGGGTCATGGCCAAGTGCAGGGCCAGGACCAGGTGCAGGGACAAGGCCAGGGCCAGGTGCAGGGCCAGGGCCAGGTCCAGGTCCAGGGCCAGGTGCAGGGCCAGGGCCAGGTGCAGGGCCAGGGCCAGGTGCAGGGCCATGGGCAGGGCCAGGGCCAGGTGCAGGGCCAGATGCAGGGCCAGGTGCAGTGCCAGGGCCAAGGTCAGGTGCAGGGTCAGGGCCAGGTGCAGGGCCAGTGACAGGTGCAGGGCCAGGCCCAGGGCCAGGTCCAAGGCCAGGTGTAGGGCCAATGCCAGGGCTGGGTGGAGGGCCAGGGCCAGGTGCAGGGCCAGGGCCAGGGCCAGGTGCCAGTCCAAGGCCAGGGCCAGGTGCAGGGCCAGGGCCAGGTGCAGGTCCAGGGTCAGGTGCAGGTCCAGGGCTAGGTGCAGGGCCAGGTGAAGGGCCAGGTGCAGGGTCAGGGCCAGGTGCAGGGCCAGGGACAGGTTCAGGGCCAGGTGCAGGGCCTGGGCCAGGTGCAGGGCCAGATGCACGGCCAGGGCCATTCGCAGGGCCAGAGCCAGTTGCAGGCCAGGGCCAAGGTCAGGTGCAGGGTCATGGTCAGGGGCAGGGCCAGGTGCAGGGCCAGTGCCAGGTGGAGGGCCAGGTCCAAGGCCAGGGCCAGGTGCAGGGCCAAGGCTAGGGCCAGGGCCAGGTGCATGGCCAGGTGCAGGGCCAGGGCCAGGGCCAGGTGCAGGGCCAGGGCCAGGGCTAGGTGGAGGGCCAGGGTCTGTGCCAGGGCCAGGTGCAGGTCCAGGTCCAGGGCCAGGTGCAGGGCCAATGCCAGGGCTAGGTGGAGGGCCAGGGCCAGGGCCAGGTGCAGGGCCAGTGCCAGGTCCAGGTGCAGGGCTAGGGCCAGGTGAAGGGCCAGGGCCAGGTGAAGGGCCAGGTGCAGGGCCAGGTCCAGGTGAAGGGGCAGGTGCAGGGCCAGGGCAAAGGTCAGGTGCAGGGTCAGGGCCAGGGCCAGGGCCAGGTGCAGGGCCAGTCATAGGTGCAGGGCCAGGTCCAGGGCCAGGTGCAGGGCCAATGCCAGGGCTAGGTGGAGGGCCAGGGCCAGGGCCAGGTGCAGGGCCAATGCCAGGGCTAGGTGGAGGGCCAGGTGCAGGGCCAAGTGCAGGGCCAAGGCCAGGGCCAGTTGTAGGGCCAGGGCCAGGTGCAGGGCAAGGCCAGGGCCAAGGCCAGGTGCAGGGCTATTGCCATGCCAGGTACTGGGCCAGGTTCATGGCCAAGTGCAGGGCCAGAGCCAGGTGCAGGGCCATGGCCAGGTAGAGGGCCAGAGCCAGGGCCAGGTGTAGGGCTAGGGCAGGTCCAGGTGCAGGGCCAGGGCCAGGTCCAGTTGCATGGCCAGGGCCAGGGCCAGGTGCAGCGCCAGGGCCAGGGCCAGGGCCAGGTGCAGGCCCAGGCCCAGGGCGAGGGCCAGCTGCAGGACCAGGTGCAGGGCCTGGGCCAGGGCCTGGTGTAGGGCCAGGGCTAGGGCCAGGTTCAGGGCCAGGGCCAGGTCCATTTGCAGGGCCAGGGCCAGGTGCAGGGCGAGGGCAAGGGCCAGGTGCAGGGCCAGGGCCAGTGCCAGGTGCAGGGCCAGTGCCAGGGCCAGGGGCAGGGCCAAGGCCAGTGCCAGGGACAGAACAGCCAGTGACAGGGCCAGTGACAGGGCAAAGGACAGGGCCAGGTCCAGGGCCAGGTTCAGGGCCAGTGACAGAATGGCCAGTGACAGAACCAGGGTGAGAAAAGCCAGGGCCAGAATGGCCAAGGCAATAACTACCAGGGCCAGTTCGTTCAAGCCAGTGTCAGAACGGCCAGTCACAGAACGGCCATGTCCAGAATTGCCATGGCCAGGGCCAAAACGTCCAGGGCCATAACTACCATGGCCAGATCGTTCAAGGCAAGGACAGAACAGCAAGGGACAGAAAGGCCAGGGCAAGGGACAGACCAGCCAAGTTCAAGGATAGAACAACCAGACCCAGTTCCAGAGTGAGTGCTTGGGCCACAGCAAGAAAGGAAAGGTCCAGGGCCAGGGCAAGGGCCAGGGCCAAATCACCCAGGGCTAAGTCCAGATCAGCCAGGGCTAAGTTCAGAACGGCCAGGGCCAGAAATCCATGGGCAAAGGCCAGAAAGGCCAGGGCCAGAACGGCAAGGGCCAGGGCCAGGGCCAGAAAGTCCTGTACCAGAACCCAGGACCTGCAGGACCAGGTTCAGGGCAAGAAAAGCCAGAGCCAGAAAGGCCAGTGCTAGAATGTCCAGGGCAAGTGCCAGAATGGCCATGGCTTATATGACCAGGCCAGACCCAGAAGGGCCAGGGCCAGTACGGCAAGAGCCAAAATGACCTGGGTAAATGTCATAATGGCCAGGGTCAGGAACATGGCCTGGGCCAGTGTGAGGGGGAAGGACAGAACATCCAGGGCCAGTGTGAGGGCCAAGGACAGAACAGCCAGGGCCAGGGCCAGGGTATCAGCCAGGTATAAGTCTAGATCGGCCAGGGCCAGAAATTCCAGGGCAAAGGCCAGAAAGGCCAGGGACAGAATGGCAATGACCAGGGCCAGAAAGACCTGTACCAGAACCCAGGATCTGAACGACCAGGGTCAGGGCAAGAAAAGCCAGAGCCAGAAAGGCCATTGCTAGAATGTCCAGGGCAAGTGCCAGAATTGTCATGGCTTGTATGACCAGGGCCAGGCCCAGAACGACCAGGGCCAGTACGGCAAGAGCCAGAACGACCTGGGTAAGGATCAGAATGGCCAGGGTCAGGAACATGGCCAGAGTCAGTGCGAGGGAGAAGGACAGAACAGCTAGGGTCAGGGCAAAGGCCAGGGCCAGGGCAAGGTCCAGGGCCAGGGCCTGGGCCAGATCAGCCAGGGCTAAGTCCAGATCAGCCAGGGCTAATTCCAGAACGGCTAGGGCCAGAAATCCAAGGGCAAAGGGCATAAAGGCCAGGACCAGACCGGCAAGGGCCACGGCCAGAAAGTCCTGTACCAGAACCCAGGACATGAACGACCAGGGTCAGGGCAAGAAAAGCCAGAGCCAGAAAGGCCAGTTTTAGAATGGCCAATGCAAGGGCCAGAATGGCCATGGCTTGTATGACCAGGGCCAGGGCCAGAACGGCCAGGGCCAGTTCGGCAAGAGCCAGAATGTCCTGGGTAAGGGTCAGAAAGGCCAGGCTCAGGAACATGGCCAGGGCAACTGCCAGGGCCAAGGACAGAACAGCCAGGGCCAGGGACAGAGCAAGGGACAGGGCCAGAACAGCCAGGGCCAGGGCCAGATCGGCCAGGGCCAGAACGACCAGGGTAATGGCCAGATCGGCCATAGCCAGGGCCAATATCAGGGCCAGGTACAGTGCCAGGGCCAGAACAACCAGGGACAGTGCCTGTGAAAGGGCAACGGCCAGGGCCAGGGCCAGGTTCATGGCCAGGGACAGAATGTCCAGGGACAGTACCAGGGTGAGAAAGGCCAGGGCAAGAATGTCCAGGGCCATAACTGCCAGGGCCAGATCTCTCAAGGCCAGGGCCAGAATAGCCAGGGACAGAACGTACAGGTCAAGAATTGCCATGGCCAGGGCCAGAACGTCCAGTGCCATAACTACCAGGGCAAGATCATTCAAGGCCGGGCCAGTACAGCAAGGGACAGAAATGCCAGGGACAGGGACAGACCGGCCAGGTTCAAGGACAGAAGAACCAGATCCAGTTCCAGAGCAAGTGCATGGGCCAGGGCAAGAAAGCAAAGGGCCAGGGCCAGGGCCACGGCCTGGGCCGGATCAGATAGAGCTAAGTCCAGATCAGCCAGGGCTAAGTCCAGAACAGCCAGGGCAAGTAATCCAAGAGCAAAGGCCAGAAAGGCCAGGGCAAAAATGGCAAGGGCCAGGGCCAGAAAGTCCTGTACCAGAACACAGGACCTGAATGACCCGGGTTAGGGCAAGAAAAGCCAGAGCCAGAAAGGCCAGTGCTAGAGTGTCCAGGGCAAGGGCCAGAAGGGCCATGGCTTGAATGACCAGGGCCAGGCCCAGAACGGCTAGGGCCAGTGCGTGAAGAGCTTGAACAACCTGGGTAAGGGTCAGAACGGCCAGGGTCAGGAACATGGCCAGGGCCAGTGCAAGGGACAAGGACAGAACAGACATGGCGAACGCCAAGCTTGTGCCAGGGCCAGAGCCAGATCAGCCACGTCTAAGTAGAGATTGTCCAGGGCCAGAAATCCAGGGGCAAAGGCCAGAAAGGCCAGGGCCAGAACGGCAAGGACCATGGCCAGAAAGTACTATACCAGAACCCTGGACCTGAATGACCAGGATCAGGGCAAGAAAAGCCAGAGCTAGAAAGGCCAGTGCTAGAATGTCCAGGGCAAGGGCCAGAATGGCCATGGCTTGTACGACCAGGGCCAGGCCCAGAACGGCCAGGGCCAGTAGGTCAAGAGCTTGAACGACCTGATAAGTGTCAGAAAGTCCAGGGTCAGGAACATGGCCAGGGCCAGTGTGAGGGACAAGGACAGAACAGCCAGGGACAGGGCAACGGCCAGGGCCAGGTCCAGTGCCAGGGCCAGAGCAAGGGCCTGGGCCAGATCAGCCAGGGCTAAGTCCAGATCAGCCAGGGCGAAGTCCAGAATGGCAAGGGCCAGAAATCCAAGGGCAAAGGCCAGAAAGGCCAGGGCCAGAACGGCAAGGGCCAGGGCCAGAAAGTCCAAACGAATAGGGCCAGTAGGGCAAGAAACAGAACGACCTGGGTAAGAGTCAGAAAGGCCAGGCTCAGGAACATGTCCAGGGCCAGTGCGAGGTCCAAGGATAGAACAGCCAGGGCCAGGGCCAGGCCAGGGCCAGGGCCAGGGCCAGATCAGCCAGGGCTAAGTTCAGAACAGCCAGGGCCAGAAATCCATGGGCAAAGGCCAGAAAGGCTAGAGCCAGAACGGCAAGGGCCAGGGCCAGAAAGGCCTGTACCAGAACCCAGGACCTGAATGACAAGGGTCAGGGAAAGAAAAGCCAGAGCCAGAAAGGCCAGTTTTAGAATGGCCAATGCAAGGGCCAGAATGGCCATGGCTTGTATGACTGGGGCCAGAACGGCCAGGGCCAGTACGTCAAGAGATAGAACGACCTGGTTAGGGTCAGACTGGCCAGGGTCAGGAACATGGCCTAGGCTAGTGCCAGGGCCAAGGACAGAACAGTCAGGGACAGGGCCAGGGCAAGGGCCAGGGCCAGAACGACCAGGGTAATGGCCAGAACGGCCAGAGCCAGGGCCAATATCAGGGCCAGGACCAGTGCCAGGGCCAGGGACAGAACAGCAAGGGGCAGGGCCAGTGAAAGTGCAAAGGCCATGGACAGGGCCAGGGCCAGTTTCAGGGCCAGGGACAGAATGGCCATGGACATGACCAGGGAGAGAAAGGCCAGGGCCATAACGTCCAGTGCCATAACTACCAGGGCCATATCGTTCAAGGCCGGGACAGAACAGCAAGGGACAGAAAGGCCAGGGCCAGGGACAGACCGGCCAGTTTCAAGGACAGAACAACCAGATCCAGTTTCATAGCAAGTTCATGGGCCAGGGCCAGAAAGGAAAGGGCCAGGGCCAGGGCCAGGGCCAGGGGAAGGGACAGGGCCAGGGCCAGGGCCAGGGCCAGGAATAGGGCCAGTGTCAGGGCCAGGGCCTGGGCCAGGTCAGATAGAGCTAAGTCCAGATCAGCCAGGGCGAAGTCCAGAACGGCCAGGGCCAGAAATCCAAGGGCAAAGGACAGAAAGGCGAGGGCCAGAATGGCAAGGACCAGGGCCAGAAATTCCTGTACCAGAACTCCGGACCTGATCGACCAGGGTCAGTGCAAGAAAAGCCAGAGCCAGAAAGGCCAGTGCTAGAGTGTCCAGCGCAAGGGCCAGAATGGCCATGGCTTGTATGACCAGGCCCAGAACGGCCAGGGCCAGTACGTGAAGAGCTTGAACAACCTGGGTAAGGGTCAGAATGGCCAGGGTCAGGAAAATGGCCAGGGCCAGTGCGAGGGAAAATGACAGAACAGCCAGGGCAAGGGCCAGGGCCAGGGTCAGATCAGCCAGGGCTAAGTTCAGAACAGCCAAGGCCAGAAATCCAAGGGCAAAGGCCAGAAAGGCCAGAGCCAGAACGGCAAGGGCCAGGGCCAGAAAGTCCTGTACCAGAACCCAGGACCTGAACGACCAGGGTCAGGGCAAGAAAAGCCAGAGCCAGAAAGGCCAGTGCTAGAGTGTCCAGGGCATGCGCCAGAATGGCCATGGCTTTTAAGACCAGGGCCAGGCCCAGAACGGCCAGGGTAAGTACGTCAAGAGCTTGAACAACGTGGGTAAGGTTTAGAACAGCCAGGGTCAGGAACATGGCCAGAGTCAGTGCGAGGGAGAAGGACAGAACAGCCAGGGCCAGGGTAAAGGCCAGGGCCAGGGCAAGGTCCAGGGCCAGGGCCTGGGCCAAATCAGCCAGGGCTAAGTCCAGATCAGCCAGGGCTAATTCCAGAACGGCTAGGGCCAGAAATCCAAGGGCAAAGGGCATAAAGGCCAGGACCAGACCAGCAAGGGCCACGGCCAGAAAGTCCTGTACCAGAACCCAGGACATGAACGACCAGGGTCAGGGCAAGAAAAGCCAGAGCCAGAAAGGCCAGTTTTAGAATGGCCAATGCAAGGGCCAGAATGGCCATGGCTTGTATGACCAGGGCCAGGGCCAGAACGGCCAGGGCCAGTTCGGCAAGAGCCAGAATGACCTGGGTAAGGGTCAGAAAGGCCAGGCTCAGGAACATGGCCAGGGCCACTGCCAGGGCCAAGGACAGAACAGCCAGAGCCAGGGCCAGGGCCAGGGCAAGGGCCAGGGCCAGAACAGCCAGGGCCAGGGCCAGATCTGCCAGGTCCAGAACGACCAGGGTAATAACCAGAACGGCAAGATCTAGTGCCATGGCCAGGTCTAGTGCCATGGCCAGGGACAGAACAGCCAGGGCCGGGGCCGGGGCCAGGGCCTTGTGCTAGGGCCGGGGCTTGGGCCGGGGCCGGGGCCAGGGCCGGGGCCGGGGCCGGGGCCGGGGCCAGAAAGTCCTGTACAAGAACCCAGGGTCTGAACGTCCAGGGTCTGGGCAAGAAAAGCCAGAGCCTGAAAGGCCAGTGCTAGAATGGCCAGGGCAAGGACCAGAATGGCCATGGCTTGTATGACCAGGGCCAGGCCCAGAATGGCCAGGGCAAGTTCGTCAAGAGCTTGAACGACGTGGGTAAGGGTCAGAACGGCCAGGGTCAGGAACATGGCCAGAGCCAGTGCGAGTGACAAGGACAGAACAGCCATGGCCAGGGCAAAGGCCAGGGCCAGAGACAGGGCCAGGGCCAGGGCCTGGGCCAGATTAGCCAGGGCTAAGTCCAGATCAGCCAGGCCTAAGTCCAGAACGACTAGGGCCAGAAATCCAAGGGCAAAGGGAATAAAGGCCAGGACCAGAACGGCAAGGGCCAGGGCCAGAAAGTCCTGTACCAGAACACAGGACCTGAACGACCAGGGTCAGGGCAAGAAAAGCCAGAGCCACAAAAGCCAGTTTTAGAATGGCCAATGCAAGGGCCAGAATGGCCATGGCTTGTATGACCAGGGCCACGGCCAGAATGTCCAGGGCCCGTACGGCAAGAGCCAGAACGACCTGGGTAAGGGTCAGACAGGCCAGGGTCAGAACATGGTCTGGTCCAGTGCCAGGTCCAAGGACAGAACAACCAGGGACAGGGACAGGGCAAGGGCCAGGGCCTGGGCCAGAACAGCCAGGGCCAGGGCCAGATTGGCCAGGGCCAGAACGACCAGGGTAATGGCCAGAATGGCCAGAGCCAGGGCCAATATCATGGCCAGGTCCAGTGCCAGGGCCAGGGACAGAACATCTAGGGACAGGGCCAGTGACAGGGCAAACGCCATGGCCAGGGCCAGGGCCAGGTTAAGGGCCAGGGACAGAATGGCCAGGAAGAGAACCAGGGTGAGAAAGGCCAGGGCCAGAATGTCCAGGGAAATAACTGCCAGGGCCTGATATTTCAAGGCCATGGCCAGAACAGCCAGGGACAGAACGGCTAGGTCCAGAATTGACATGGCCAGGGCCAGAACGTCCAGTGCCATAACGAACAGGGCCAGATTGTTCAAGTCCGGGCCAGAACAGCAAGGGACAGAAAGGCCAGGGCCAGGGACAGACCGGCCAGGTTTAAGTACAGAACAACCCCATCCAGTTCCAGAGCAAGTGCATGGGCCAGAGCAAGAAAGGAAAGGGCCAGGGCCATGACCAGGTAGAGGGCCAGCGACAGGGCCATGGCTTGGCCAGATCAGATAGAGCTAAGGCTAGGGCAAAACCAGAATGGCCAGGGCCAGAAATCCAAGGGCAAAGGCCAGAAAGGCCAGGGCCCGAATGGCAAGGGCCAGGGCCAGAAAGTCCTGTACCAGAACACAGGACCTGAATGACCAGGGTCAGGGCAAGAAAAGCCAGATCCAGAAAGGCCAGTGCTAGAGTGTCCAGGGCAAGGGCCAGAATGGCCATGGCTTGTATGACCAGGGCCAAGCCCAGAACAGCCAGGGCCTGTACGGAAAGAGACAGAACGACCTGGGTAAGTGTCAGAACAGCCAGGGTCAGGAACATGGCCAGGGCCACTGCCAGGGCCAATGACAGAACAGCCAGGTAAAGGGCCAAGGCAAGGGCCAGGGCCAGGGCCAGAACAGCCATGGTCAGGGCCAGATCGGCCAAGGCTAGAACGACCAGGGTAATAACCAGAATGGCCAGGGACAGGGCCAATATCAGGGCCAGGTCCAGTTCCAGGGCCAGGGACAGAACAGCCAGGGCCAGGGTAGGGCCAGGGCCAGGGCCAGGGCCAGTGCCAGGGCCAGGGCCAGGGCCTCTCACATTCTCACATTATTTATTTGGTGAAGAACTTCTGCCCCAATCTTGTACACAATTGGTTATGGCTAGGAATATAAGGAATGGTCCCTGTCATTTTTTTTAAATAGATTGAACAGTTAATTAACTATATCCTTCTCACATATGATAGTTTTGATGGCTGGGCTAACCATAACTTTGTCAGTTTGGCAATATTAGGCAGCAATAATATGGCTCCCAAATAAGGATCTAAAATCATAAAAGTCATTTTTGAACATTTATTTATTAATTATGCATACAGTTTTCTGCCTTTATATATCTGCAGGGGAGAAGAGATAGTCAGATCTCATTACTGATGTTTGTGAACCACAATGTAGTTGCTGCGGATTGAACACAGGACTTCTAGAAGAGCAGCCAGTACTCTTAACCTCTGCCACATCTCTCTAGCCCAAGACATATATGTCTTAAAATATATAAAAATTAATTTACGATATAAAAATTCAGAGCTTAACTTTTAATCAAGTTCTGATAAGCTAATCTAGCATGGTCTCCCAGCTGTTTAATCACAAACTCAATGTTTTATGATTTATATTGGGTGTCATCAAAGTGTAAATATGAAGGATATTTCATAAGGTCTAAGGCACCACGGACATATCTATACATGGATCTCTCTTGACATAAAAAAAATGTACAAGTTTGTAACCTAAATCTGTATTTTTTTGCTAGACTCAAAGGCATAAGTACATTCCTGCTGTTTTACAGATACACAATATCTAATTTTTCTACAATATAGATTTAAGTACAGGGTGGTGATGATAATATATCTCAAACTTATGTTCCCAACTTAAGCATGTCTCAGCAGATTTGTGCTTCTGGCAGATGAGCATCAGTTACTGACTATATTCTGCTCCTAAATATTGCTCTTATTGTGAACCAGCACAGCCAATGTGAATCTTCAACAGGGACTATAAACTAATGCCTCTGATAAATGTGCAATTTGCTGAACTCCCCCTCCTTTTTCTCCTTTTTTTTTTTTTTTGGTTTTATATAGCATTTTAGCCATCTCATGCCCCAAAAAACATTGCACAGTTATGCAGGAAGTAGTACAGGAAAAGAATACATTTCTCCTTTTCCCTGTTTGAGATGCTATATCAAAAGTAAACAAAATTAAACTCCTAAACATAGGAGGGAATGTGAGTAACCTGTACACCAAAAAACACCAGAAGTCTTTTACCTATTGGAGGCCCAAAAATTGGGCCTCTAATGTTTGTTGCAAAGAGGAAATGTGATGGAAAAATTAATAACTAAAAGTTATAAAATTAGGGCTTATTGCAAGAAGGAAAAAATGAGAAGAATTTCTGCCAATAGATAAATCCCTGACTACATAGTACATAATCCACATCCTGTTTTCAGTAGAAGAAATAAAAACAAAAACAAACAAAAAAAAAAACCCAACCTTTCAGGTGTGGTTATTAATCTTGCCTAAACAAATGATGCATAATATTAACTTAGTTCATGATGACCTTGTAAATAAATTTTTACTCTATGAACTGCCTGTATCTTGGAAACTTTGTGAGCTGAGATTAGTGTTCTCAAGTTTCCCTTTCTGTTAACCCTGTTATAAACCCCTCACAATTTTAAGCCACTACCTTACTTTTCTGACAGAGTGAGGTCCCAGCTGGTTTGATTTTTACCAGTAAAATCCTTTTGCTTTTGCAGCCAGGAGTTCCAACTTCCTTGGAAGTTGAGGAAACCAGTAGGCATAATAGTAACAAGCTGCTCAAGGAGGCTTTATAGGCTATAGAACTCCAGGTGACAACTATTTGAAAATCAAAACACTGTTGTGCCAGGGACATGCCTGTAATACTTCCTGCTTAATTTTGCAGTGTTTTCTTAGCTGTAAGTAGGCTAAAATGCTAGACAATACCAACAACAGGAAGGGGGATTCAGGAAATGGACCATTAATCAGAGGCATCAGTTTGTAGACACTGTTGAAGATTCACCTTGGCTGGGCTAGTTCACAGTAAGTAGGGAGACCACTAGAGAGGAGCAGGCTGTAGTCAGCAACTGATACTCATCTGCCAGAAGCACAAATCGTCTGAGACATGTTTAAACTGGGAACAATGGTTAAAATGTATATATTTAATTGGAACTCTTAGTTCTTTACCTTTGGTGATCAAGAAAGACAGCGAGACCATGGAGAAAATTCCATCCTCAGGATGGCTGTATTTATCTGCAGTCCTTTTGACATGTAAGAAGTGGATAAAAGCTTTATGACATTTGATCCTCTGAAGCCTATATGAACTGTGTTATATAAAAGGACATAAAAGTTTTAGATATATTATCATCACCAATCTGTGCTGAAATCCAATTTGTAGAAAAAGTAGGTTTTGGGTATCTATAAAACAGCAGGAATGAACTTATGCCTTTGAGTTCTAGCAAAATTTACAGATTTGGATTAGAAGCTTTATCTTCTGTCAAGAGCGATCCATTTATAGATTGGTCAGTGGTGCCTTTGGCCTAATGAAACACCCTTCATATTTACACTTTGATGACACCTAATATAAATCATAAAACTTTGAGTTTGTGACTAAACAGCTGGGAGTCCCTGCTCTATTAGCTTATCAGAACTTGATTAAAAGTTAAGCTCTGAATTTTTATATTGTAAATTAATTTTTTATATCTTTAAGAAGTATATGTCTTGGGCTAGAGAGATGTGGCAGAGGTTAAGAGTACTGGCTGCTCTTCCAGAAGTCCTGAGTTCAATCCCCAGCAACTACATTGTGGCTCACAAACATTTATAATGTGATGTGGTATCCTCTTTGGGTGTGCAGACATGTATGCAGGCAGAACACTGTATGCATAATTAATAAATAAATGTTCAAAAAAGACGTATATATCTTTATATTTTTAAATCATTATTTTGGAGCCTTATTAAGGCTGCCTTTACTGCCAAGCTCACAAAGTTTTGGTTAGCCAAGCCATCAATAGAATTAGAGATCTGAGAAGGATAAACTATATGTTACTTTTGAATCTATTAGAAAAAACCACAGGGACCATTCCTTATATTCTTAGCCATAACCAATTTTCTATGGCATTGAGGGGAGAAATTTTTCACCAAGTACATAATGTGAGAGTTTTTTTCCCCTGTGGAACCTGGAATTGGAAAAGTCTGAACATATTTCGTCTAGGCAAAGGTGCAGACAATTTTCCAGTACCCTGCAGCCTCTACACAGTCCAAGCTGGGTCCTATCATGCTGCAGGCATTGTGTTTCAGCATCTTGCTCCCTGGTCAATGTCATCACAATCCATGCTGCCCCACAATGTTCTTTAGAGACCTTTGGTCATTGTTAGATTCTGTGATTCTTTGTCTGAAATTATTACAGCTTTTTAGTTAATATTTAAATATCTTATCCTACAGATCTCTGTAGTATTAGAAGTCTTTCTAGGTAGATCTTAATAGACAACTTGGTTTTCAGTTACTTGATTTAAGCTTAAACTTTTAGAATATGTATAGGAGACAGAGTGAGGTTTATTCCTGTTATTAATCATTACTACTTAGTTTGACTATAACCAAAAGTTAATCTATAAGGATGGCTGGTAACTTGTGTTTCTTAACATTTTATAATAATTACCAGATTTTATAAAACTAGAAATTTGCATTGTCTGTTTTAGCTTTAAAAATACTGATTTTAATTTGAAACTCCTTTTAGGAAAACATAAAACAGCTATGTGATTCAGTTTATCTAACTAACTTATGCTTACCAAATTTAGCAAAAACAAGGATGGATTGCCCTCTGTATCATAAAAAAAAAAATGAGCTTCTCAACTTTTGGTTAGTATACACAGTGTATGGCTATGATCTTAAATTTTAGCCCTTTAATTTAAGTAGAAATATTAACAATGTAATAAAGCACAAATATAATGCAACCTTCTAAATTTAAACATTTAAAAACTGTTTTATAAAACAATTAAACATCCTGTAATGGCTTCTTATAATATCAAATAATTTTAGCACCCTTTATGTCTTTAAACCCATTGTCACCTTGGTACCTGTTAAGTTTATGTTAATTTCCAGTGTTTATAATTGTAACGTTTTAACTAGTTTCAAATTTAACAGCTTTTGACATAAAACAGAATTAATGTCATCTACATTAAAAGGACATCTGATTTTCTGATAATCTGAATTTAATGACCAGTGCTCAGAGGTAAATTTTGAGCTGGGGGCTGTTATCATTAGACAGCAAAAATGTTTAAACCATTTGTGTTTTAGCTCTATTCTTGCAATAAACAGGTTTCTAACAGGAAACACTGATAGAAATTTTTAGCAAGTACATATATTTTTCTTGAGAGAAATAAACAGAACTTTTAAACCATTAACCTGGTATGGTCAAAAATTTTAACTCATATTACTAATCTTAAGTTTGTATTTGTAGATATGAGAGCCCACAGCAAACAGTTTACATCTTTCTTGACATTTGAAGACTTTTCTTTGAACCTCCATAACTTTTTACATTACCTTTAGTCTCTCTCGATTTTCTCAGACATCCCTAGCGTAGAAATGTCTCTCCTTTTCTCTTTTTCTTTTTTCTTATCAGTGACTCTTACCCAGATATGCATGCCTGAAGTGAAATCTTATTTATTTAATTCCTGACTCCACCTTCTTACATTGGTGCTTTCCCCTGAGCCTCTCTGCACCCTCTGCTCTCTTAACTGTTGGCTCCTTTTATGGATTTTGTGGGATACACCAGATCTTCTTTTACATTATCTTTCAGTATTATAATTTTATTTTTATATCATTTCCACTCTTCTGGATCTTGACAATCCTTTTTCCTGTTCTACCTTTTATTGCCCAGAGTAAGGGAATCATACTCGTAACACCTGAAGTTCCTTCTGATGTTCTCTGTTCTGCTTTGATGAATTGCATTGACCTATAAATCTGCAGACCACATGACCTGTCTACTAGACCACTGTTATCTTATTTTGTCTTCTTTGCTTCAGACTGATTGTAACAAGTCTGCACATAGCCATCACTTGTAATTACCATATATTTTGTTATTTTTATTTTTTTAGTTGACACAAAAATCTTTACCAAAGCTGTTCTCCCCAACACCCCTCATCCTCCTCCTCCCCACTCTCACCCTCACCCCTTTCCCTTAGGTCACAGTCACAGCCACCTGAGGAGAGGAGGGCTGGGCGAGGGGCTGGTTCTGACCTTAGCCCCTAGGGATTCAGAACTCCTCTCCTCTCTGACTGCCCACCAGGTGGCTCAATGCACCTAGGCCTTCAGCAACCCAGCATGTATCCAGGATGAGCATGGCTTAGGACTTCTGTACCAGGAGGAGCCTGGTGTTGTTTACACTGGTGTTCTGTATTACCAGCAGCCTGTAAGATTCTGGCCTGGTGGTACATATTTTATTTTATTTTTTAATTTACTTATTTATTTTTTATTTCACCTGTCGATCCCATTTCCCTCTCTCTCCCTCCCTCCCACCAATTTACACGCTATTTCCCCTCACATGCACCCTTACCACCCTCTGCTCCCAGCTCCCAACCCAATTCCACATGTATGACAATGCCATCCAGGTGTAGTCATGTAGATCTGTCAAGTTATTTGAAGTAGGGACTAGGACTTATCTCCTGTTTCTAGGTTAAGGGAGTACCCTCCATGGGGGATGTGTCTGCAATGACCTTTTGTGCATGTGGATACATCCTGGTTCCACTGTCTGCAGTCCCTAAGACTGCTCAGTCCTTCTGGCTGAGACCCATATTTAGAGAAGACTGAGTCGGTACCATGCTGGATTCCAAGCTATCAGTTTGGGTGCTTGTTATTTGCTCCTTGTTCAGGTCAGCTGTCTCTGTGTGTTTCTACAACCTGGTCTTGCTCTGTCCATCTTCATCTGGATTCTAGTTAAACTCAGTGTTTAGGTTTGGGTGTTTGCTTCTGTTTCCAACAGCACTATAGGAAGGCTCCATGATGTTGAATAAGTTAGTTGTTGATCTCACTATCCAGGAAGGGCATTTATGGTAGCCTTTTCACAGTTGCTCAAATTGTTATTTGGCAACAGTCTTGTAGGTCTCTAGACCTTTCTTTAGATTCACTTTTCTCTTCAAACCAATACTGGCTCCTTCTTTTATTCTCTCTCTCTTTCTGTCTCCCTCTCTCTCTTTCACTCACTCTCAGTCTCTCTCTCTCTATCTCTCTCTGTCTCTCTTCTGTCTCGTATTCCTACCCTGACTTAATCTTCCTAGTCACAATTTCTTTCCTATCCTTATCCTATCTTCTTATCCATTCTTCAATTGAGGATCATCTAGGTTGTTTCCAGTTTCTTGCTATTACAAATAGTGCTGCTATCAACATAGTTGAGCAGATGTCTTTGTTGCCAGGATATGGACCATTTGGGTATATGTCTAAGGGGGGATTGCTGGGTCCCGTGGTAAACTAATTCCCATTTTCCTGAGGAACCACCATACTTATCTCCAAAATGGCTGTAGAAGTTTGCACTCCCACCAGCAGTGGAGGAATGTTCCCTTTCTACACATCTTCTTTGGTATAAGTTGTCATTGGTGTTTTTAAATTTAGCCATCATGGCAGGAGTAAAATGGTATCTCAAAGTTGTTTTGGTTTGCATTCCCTGATAGCTAAAGATGGTGAACATTTTCTTAAGTGTTTTTCAGCTTTTTTGATTTCCTCTATTTAGAATTACTTCTTCTGTTCTGTACCCCATTTTTATTTTTTGATCTTATAAAGTTTTTTTTTTCAATCAACGCTTCTATTCTTTTTTTTTTTTTCATTTTATATAACCAAGTCCATTTAAATAATAACAAACATTTATAGACAATATTTGGGGATTTGGGTGTCGTTCTTTCCAAACTACTTCCTGCTGGTAAGAGGTGCTGTCATGGCGGATTCTAAGAAGATTCAGGAATCCTGGCTGTAGTCTGTAAGGCTGCTTTGTCCACCTGTTTTGAATGTAGGATCACCTGGTATTCTCTTTCAGGTTGTCTGCCTTGATCAAACACATAAGTCTGGAAGGAATTCACATCTTTTCATTTTCTGTGGAAACAATAATAGAAATCCTTTTCCCCAGTAACATGTCCTTGAACTTAATTTTGGAGTCAAAGCAATTTTTTTTAATTTAATTTATTATTTTACATGTCAATCCCAGTTGCCTCTGCCTCCCTCCCTCCCTTTCTTCCTCCTCCCTCCTTCCTTCAGTTTAACCCTCGCTGCCTTCTCACATGCATTCTAACCACCCTATCCTCCCATCCCCCCCAGCCCAATTCCATATGTAGGGGAATGACATCCAGTTGGGGTCATGTAGAGCTGACAGGTCATGTGAAGTAGGGACTAGTGCTTCTCTCCTGTCTCTAGATTAAGCCTTTTATCCCACCATGGGGAATGTGTTCGCAAAGTCCTTTTGTGTACCAGGGATACCTCCTGGCTCCACTGTCTGAGGTTCCTTAGACTGTTCAGTCCTTCTGGCTGAGACCCATATTCAGGGCGGCCATGCTGGCTTCCCAGCTATCGGTCTGGTGGCCCGTTAGCTGCTCCTTGTTCAGGTAAGCTGTCTCTATGTGTTTCTGCCACCTGGTCTTGTCCTCTCGACATGCATCTGGGTTCTACTTCGACTTAGTTTTTATGTATGGGTATTTTCTCCTGTTTCCAACAGGCATTAATTGAGGGCTCCATGGATAAGTAAGTTGTTGATCTCACTCTCCCTCACCCTCTGGGAAGGGCATTTATGTTAGCCTTTCCAAGGAAGCTCTAATTGTTAGTTGGGAGGAGTGTTGTAGTTCTCTAGACCTTTCTTTGTGTTCAATTTTATCTTCAAACCAATATTCGCTCCCTCTATTATGTTCTCTCTCTCTCTTTGTGTCTCTCTTTCCTGTCTTCTATTCCTAACCAGGTTCAATCTTCCTGGTCGCACACGTTTTCCTTCCCTCCCCCTCGTTTTCTCCTACTACTCTCTCCATTCGCTGCCCCCTACTTCCCCTGAGCTCTTGTCCCTTCCTGGTTCTGTGAGGGACTTTATATGAACCTCTTAGAATACACCTTGTATCCTAGTTCCTTTGCTGGTCTATACCATTTTTTAATAGGGCTATTTGGTGTTTTGTTGATTAGTATTTGGAGTTGTTTGTATATTTTGGAGATCAGCCCATTGTCTGATGTACTATTGGTGAAAATTGATGGGAGATGCCATTCTGTAAATGTTGGCCAATAAGAAAGGAAGATAGGAGGGACTAAGAGACAAGGAGGAAAGAGGAAGTTGGAAGGAGGAGTCAGCATGGAGAGTCTGTAGAAAGCAGAATGTAGGTATGCTCCTCAGTAAGAAGACCACATGAACATACATAGATCAGCAGAAATGGGTTAATACTTAAGACAGAGCTAGCAGATAAGAAACTAGTAACAGGCCAATAGCATTATATCAAATATAGAGTCTCTGTGTGTTAATTGGTGCTGGCGTGATGGCAGGACCAGACCCGTGGCAGGCAGAAAAACCTTACTCCTTACATAAAAACTTTTCCCAGTCTTTGGCCTTTGCCTTACAGAACTTTCTAAGTTTGAAGAGGTCCCATTTATTAATTGTTGCTCTCAGTGTCTGTGCCCCTGGAGTTATGTTAAGGAAGTGGTCTCCTATAACAATTTGTTCAAGGGTACCTCCTACTTTCTCTTCTAAGAGGTTCAGTGTGGTTGGATTAATGTTGAGGTCTTTGATCCATTTGGACCATAGTTTTGTGTATTATTACAGACTTGGGTCTATCTGCAGTCTTCTAAACATCATCATCCAAATGTGCCAGCACCATTTGTTGAAGATGATTTCCTCATCCCATTTTAATGTTTTATATGTTTTGTAGAAAATCAGGTGTTCATACGTATGTGGATGGATCAGGTTTTTGAAATCCATTCCATGTTCTACCTGTTTTTTTTTTTTTTTTTTTTTTTTGTTTTGTTTTGTTTTGTTTTGTTTTTGTGGCAATTCCAAGCTGTTTTCAGGAGTATAGCTCTGTAGTAGAGCTTAAAGTCAGGGATGGTGATGCCTTTGAAATTATTTTATTGTACAGGGATGTTTTGGCTATCCAGGGTTAAGACCATTAATATTGGGGGTGAGTAAAGGCCATTGATTAGTGATGCTTGTTTGTTTTAGAATTGATTTTGGCACTGGTATTGTGAATATATTTGACCTCCATTACCCTTGGTTTCTTGTATAGGGAGATTATCTTTTGCCTACATTTTGTGTGCATAGTTAACTTCCGTGGGTTGGAGTTTTCCTTCCAAATTTTTCTGTAGTGGTGGATTTGTCGGTAAGTATTGGAAAAAAAATCTGTCTTTGTCATTAAATATCTTGTTTTCTCCATCTATAATGATTGAGTGTTTTGCTGGGTATAGTAGCCTGGGCTAGCATCTGTGGACTCTTAGTATTTGTAGAACATCTATCCAGGAACTTTTTGGCCTTGAGGGATTCCATGGAAAGTCAGTTGTAATTTAGATCGGTTGTCTTTATATGTTACCTGTCCTTTCTCCTTTGCTGCCCTTAGTATTCTTTATTCTGTGCTTTAGGTGTTTTCCTTATTATATTTCTAGGGGTTTTTTTTTTTTTTTTTTTTTTTTTTTACTTTGTTCCAGCCTAATTGGTGTTCAGTATACTTTATGTACTTTCATGTGCGTGTCCTTCTTCAGATTGCGAAATTTGTCCTCGATGATTTTGTTTAGTATGTTTTTGACACCTTTGAGCTGGTCTTCCTCACCTTCCTCGCTGCCTATTATTCCTAGGTTTGGCCTTTTCATGGTGTCCCAGATTTCTTGGATGTTTTGTGTTAAGGATTTGTTGGATTTATGATTTTCTTTGGTAGATGAATCTATTTCCTCTAGTTTATCTTCCATGCCTGAGATTCTCTCTTTTTTTCTGTTGGTCATGTTGTGTCTGTAGTTCACAATCATTTGCACAGTTTTTCTATTTCCAGCATTCCTTCGGTTTTTGTTGTCTTTACTTTCTCTATTTCAGTCTTTCAGGTTAAAGGTCTTGGGTGGTTGGAGGAAATCTGGGATGAGCCCACAAACTTTGTACCTCCTGGGTTTCCTCAAGTCCAATGAAGTTATTCCCAAATGTGAAAGCAAAATGTTTTAATTGGGAAGAACAAAACAGTCTGGGAGTTCACTCTATTGGAAGGCTAAGTTACCTAGCAACAAAAGTGAAATGGAGACTTGACACCTCTAGTCTCAGCTCATAGGGTTTTCAAGGTTACAGCATTTCATAGAGTACAAAGTTTGCTTGCAAGGGCATCAAGATTGATTAGCACACCTGCAAGGTTTTCTTTTTCTTTTTTCCTGTATCTCCTGAAAATAACATGTGGGGTATGTACTTTGAAATCAGGGAGTTATTCACTAGAAGAGATTCTTGTTCTTTGTAGTTTTTCCTTCTTGCCATTAAACCTAATTTTTAATTTTTCATCACATCACATAAAGTAAAATATAAATTGTTAAATATCTCCAAGAAATGTAGTCTTTTCAAGGATGCACAAAAAGCTCATTGAAGTTGACTAATAAGATGTTTTTACACAGGGCTCCCTGCTCCCAATACTATGAAGAGATTCAACCCACAAAGTTTTAGTCAGAGTCATATCATTGATTCCAAGGAGATTCACGTATCTCACGAAAACCCACAGGAAGTAAAATCTGTCTTTATGTTCCCACTCAGATGTTGGGAGGACCCAACACATGATTCATATACACAATGCACTCTTCCATCCTGGGGACAGTGACCCCTCACTCACAATGTGATTACTGAGCTCTCCCAACCTCTCCATTGAACTTACTGCAGCAATAATCGAAGAACAGCATACACAAAAAAAGGTGCCAGCTCTCCTTTAGAGAAAAGCCTGAATCTGGCACTAAGAAGGTCCCTGTACCTTTTTTTATTGACAGATCTTGAGGAGGGTCTGGTTGGCCAGTGATGACTGAGTAACAAGATCACCTTCTTAAAGACACAGCGCAATGATTCCTGACCTGGACTTCCAACCCAGACAAAAACCATTTCTAGGTCAGCAGAGATACACATTTCTACTGCACTGGCTTTGACTCCAATAGCAAATGCTGCTCTCTTCCTGCACCCACTCCTTTCTCCTGAAAACAAGCTTTCACAGGCCACTACACAATCACATGATGTGATTATTCCCTGTCCTAACTACTAATCAGAGAGATTTTGGCACAGAAAATGAGATGTTCTGTAGTTTCCCACTGATGTCAGATGTACTGAAACCACTTATTTCATGGTTGTCACTGGGACTTCAGAAAAGCAGGGGGAAAAAAAAAGGTAAAGAAAACTGGAACCAGATCTCAAATAAGAAAATATGTCTTTCTGCAAACTCAAGGCTGAATGATGGATCCACTGATTTAGAAACCTGACAACAGTCCTGTTCAAGAAGAGAACATTGAATAATGCAGCTATTTTCTCACTGTACCCTGAGGAAGCTCTGCTCGGTCACCACAGTGCTTGCAGAAGCAAGCTTCCCAGCCCAGTTCTCTCAGAGTATTCAAATTACCCTGAAGACAACAGTTTTTATTATTATTCATTTTTCAAGAATTTCAGGAATAAAACTCCCAATGCATTGGAGCTATCACCCACGCATCTGACAGGAGAAAGTTATATTATCTTCTTTCTGATTTTGTTCCTTCTCTTCTCTCATGGTTTCTAAATTGTCTGTGACCATTAGATAAAATGTACACCCAGTTTCCTTGACCTCAGCAAAAAGCCCAGAAAAAACATCTTCTTTTTTTGCCATATGCCCTAAAATCTCTCTCAAATTTTTAATATTCTAGGCACCCTTCCCTCTGTTGACTAAAATATTCATTCCCATCTGCATTTTGTAATTTTATCTGCAACATCTGCACATTTTTTGAGGAAGGAGGAGATCAACATGAATAAATCAGAGTTCATAAATAAAAAATTAAAAAAATAATCATTGAGAACATGATGCATTAGTATGCATATTCTGTATAAGATAAATTTGCAACATGACTTGAATACAGTGCAAACTATATTCCTGACACCCTCCAAAATGATATCTGATTACAAAAATTCATGCAAATTGGAATCAGTTAGAATCGCAATAGGATTATGAAAAACATAGTACATATATTGACACAGCATGGCTTCTCTACCTACAACAACCATGCCGTCATTCAGTGATTGAGAGGTATACAATATTAGGGAAAGAACAAAGGGGAGGAAGAGAAAAAGAAAAGAACAATAAGAGTTAAATAGTGTCAACTTTTTGTCAAAAAACCAAGAGAAACTCATCCAGGTAAACTGAGATCTTGTGCAATGTTACCCAGCTACACATGATTCTATGTGTTCAGAACTTAAATACACAGACTCTAACAAAATTAACTCAAAAGGATGCCTAAACTGTTCTCCTTCTGACCCTCCATCTACTGATATTTGTTTGAAAGAGAGACACCGCATAGTCTAGATATCTATGCAAATGGGGTTAATATTCTGCTACCATTCAGAGAATTATATTTTAATTTAATGAACAATGTTACAAATTAATGAGTTCTGTTTATTAAATATATCCGAAAAAATAAGGGGCATCCACAAATCAAGTTTTTAAGAAGCTTGGTCCCAAAAAACCCACTGAGGATATAGAGTCACTTAATTTAAGAAGGGGTAATCAAGAGGACATAAGGACATTGCCCACAGACTTAAGAAATAAATAAAGAAATATGTCTGTAATGACAAATTGCGTTCATTTCTGTCTAAAGAACAAACAGGAGAGAACCTACAACAGATGGTTACAGATGGTTATTTTGGTGTTACTTTATTTTATTTTATTTTTGAGGAAATTAAATGGTGACAGGATACTGCAAGTTGGGCCAGTAAGGCAATATAAGCTTTCAACAGAAAATATAGCACCATAATTACTTCATAGTCCTGGAGGAATATGAAAAAGCAGGTCATAATTTACTGGCGGGTTCTGAGGGAGAAGTGTCAGAAGATGAGAAAAGAAGGGAAGGCAAAACCAAGAAATGTTGAAAGCTGGGATAGGGAGGTATTGCTTAAGCCATGCCATATTCTAAGTATGTATTTTATGAGGAATAGCTTCTTGTATACTACTTCCAACAGGAAATGGAAGGAAATGGGAGATTCTAGGAAGTCAGCAGGAGTTATCATTCAATGGGACAAACTCAGGAGAAAGATACTCAAAAAGTACAGTCCAAGGGGAACACAGGGATTCCCAAAAACATTACCAACTAAGCCCACATTGGCCAATGGCCTACTAACCACAGCTCCATGTGGTGGGAAGAGTTGTGTTATCAGGATCTGAAACAACCCCTCCACAAAGACACTGGCCCCAGATAATTGCATTTTCTCCCAAGCATCTTCCTTGTTTTAAAGAGGAGTGCTACTTTATTCTCAATAGTTCAGGACCTGATGGAAAAATCCTAATATCTAGAAACCCTGGGTGTTATTGGCTCTGGGTTTCAGAAGAATCTATGTCCATTCTCCATGAATGAAAACCTAAACAGAAAGTCTTGCTTGCTTTTTCCAGCTCTCAACACATCGCTGTTTTCTTTTCAAATAGTGGTCACCTGGGCTCATCTTGCCCACATGACAGAGCTATGATTTTTCTCTAGAAGAAAATAGATGTTTATGGCACATCAGCACCTAATGCTCATTGGAACCCATTAAGGCACCCTTGTACAACTTGTAAAAGCCCTACTCAAAGTTATGGAGGTGGACCTTGGCAGTTTGTAAATCATTGGTTTCTCCATTGCTATGGTTTGGATCCAAATATCTGGAGTATCCTGGGGAACAAATTTGTATTTTATCATCCTATTCTGTAACATGCCTGGTTAGCACACAACTAATTTTTTTTTTTAATTTGGGGATAGCACTATCTCAGCTAAATATTTTTTTGTGAGTCACTATATTGCAAGAATTGGTAAATCCTTTATATCAACAATTCCACTCCTCTACATCACAGCTCAGTGGGAGAATGTAATCCAACACAAGAATGCCATTTACAGATGTTAGTATTTTCCCTTAGTTTTAAACTAGCCCTTAGGAAACAGAGGCAGGAAGTTCTCTATGAGATTGGGGCTAGCTTGCTCCACATAGAAAATTCTAGATCATGCTATAACACAACCAATACACACACACACACACACACACACACACACACACACACACACACAAACACACACACACACACTCATACATATATATATATATATATATATGGTAAATTAAGAAAAAGAATGTCATTTAGAGCATACATAAAATTCACAAAATTAACTACAAATGTACATACTCCCTTAGCCTAGAGACAAGGAGGAGGGTTTGGGCCAAACCCAAATGACTTGACAGATTTTGATGAGTCCTCCTAAAGAACTCAGCCTCCTAGAGTAATGTATGGGGGACAGGATGGTGAGGTCACTGGGGGAAATAGGAGGATGGGAGGGAGAGGGATCTGGGATCGATAAGTAAATTAAGACCATTTTATTTATTTTTTAACAACAGAAGAAAAGATATTTTGATGGCAAAAAAAAAAAAAATGATAATAACTCCGCATGGACCTGACCCTTAAATGTTAGATGTGAAGGGCAGAACTTCTGGAAGGCACTGCACAAACTGAACCTCTCCTTCTTTGGTAACTAGCCATCCATGTGCACCAAAAGCATAATGGAGCTGACTACAAAGAACTTTATTCCCCGTGGTGCATATTCGAAATCCTTTCCTCAGAAGCAGCCCACATGGAAAAGCAATCCTGTTTTGCACCCTTGTTGGGGAAGCTGCCAGAACCACAATGGGCCTAACAGATCACTGAATGTGGCAGCACATTCCAGCCCAGCCTCCTCAGGGAGGGCCTGCAAATCAGACCTTAATGACTCGCCATCCCACCCTCCCAATCCTGTCACTCACTATGCTGAAGCTTCTGTTCTCCTCCATTCCCCACAGCAGCACTCACAGAGCAGCAATCAATCCTCTGGTGGCTATTCTGATATAGAGCAGCACGACTCCAGGAAGTCTCCTTTCAGACATGAGACTGGTGGGTTGGCTCAGTGTACCTGATTGGCTAGTGAGGCTTGATTGACAAGAGCTCTTCCTCAAGGGTACAGTGTGCTTAAAGACACAGCAAGCCCAACATCTCCTTTGGCCCTGGATTTTACTCCATACCTAGACATTTCAGAGATCTTCTCAAATAGGAACTTATTTGGTGTTTGGTTTTTTTTTTTTTTTTTTGAGACAGAATTTCCCAGTGTGGCTCCTGCCATCCTATGCCTTGTTCAGTAAACTGTGCTGGTGAATGCCTTCCTAATTATTAATATTAATCTTGTTCTTGTTTTCTTGTAGCTTTTTTTTTGATTAACTGTCTAATATTTATTTATTTATTTATTTATTTTGGTCTTTGATATAGAGTTTCCCTTTGTGGCCCTGCTGTCCTGGGACTTACTCTGTATACCAGGCTGTCCTCAAACTCAGAGATATCCACTTGGATCAACTTCCTGAGTGCTGTAATCAAAGGCAAAAGCCACCACTGCCTAGTCAGACACAGATTTCAATGTCACATACCAATGTCACCAATAGAAGACCCAGATCTGTTCCTGCAGTGCACAAGTACAAACTCTTTCTCCCTCCATGCAATGTGCAGAGCTTGCACAGATCACTACATGATGCAGACTGAAACGATTCTGTTCTTCAACCATAAACATATCTAAACAAAAACAAACTTGCTTCAAAAATAGAGTTTGGAGCTATGCATTAGATAGCCATAGATGACAGGCCATGGTGGAGCACACCTTTAATCCCAGCACTTGGGAGACATAATCAGGTGCATCTCTGTAATTTCTTGGCTGCCCCAGGCTACACCAGA
Source organism: Phodopus roborovskii (assembly GCF_943737965.1). Classification (NCBI taxonomy): domain Eukaryota; kingdom Metazoa; phylum Chordata; class Mammalia; order Rodentia; family Cricetidae; genus Phodopus; species Phodopus roborovskii. The sequence continues at coordinate 59,785 of NW_026126887.1, read as the reverse complement.
TTGATCCAGTCTAAAAGAGAAAGAGAGACAAGTGGTGCCTCATTCCTTTATCCCTGAACTTGGGAGGTAGAAATGGTTGGAGGAGAGAGAAATATAAGGGGGAAGAAAACAAAAGTTCATTGTTTTCTGAGGGAAGAATCCTGGGGTCAGAATAGCCCAGCCCTTTGGTCTGAGCATTCAGTAGAAGTGAGAGCTAGGGCTTGGCTGCTCTGCTTCTCTGATCTTTCATCATTAATTGCATATCTGAATACAGGATTTGATTATTAAGAATAGCTAGAAGTAGCTTTACAATTTCAAGTGCAGTGTGTGAAAGCTAAACTGTAGTGTACAGTAATAGAATTTATGGCAATAGTATTGATTGTACTAATCTTTACCATTTTATCAAGTTTATTGCTATATTTTTTATGTATGAGTTTGAGAGAAAATGGCTTGTGCAAGTATAAAGGTTATGGGATATAGATAATTATGTGAAGTTGAATGTCAGTATCTGAACTCTGTTCATCCCCCAAAAGATGTGCTGAGTCTCTTGCCAAGATACACAACATGTTTTATCTGATGAGCCAAAACTCTTCCACAGATTAACAATTAAACCAAAATAAAGAAAGAACTAAATAATGGTCTTTGGGAACATGAAGTATCAGAATTAAAGATGCTATATATGGTAATTTTGTAACATGAAATGAATACAATCCAATGACAATGAACAACAATTAATAACAAAATGCAGATTACAGAGGCACAGTAACATTTTTTTTTTGGAAATACTCAGAAAGCTCTGTGGAATTATGAAAACACGATACACAAACTGACATAATATGACTTTTATACTTACCAAAAATCAACAACAATAAAATAAGTATATTATTTGTAAAAGAATAAAAGAGTTAGAGAGAATAACCCAAGAGCAAAGGTCAAAATATATCAACAATTAATATAAAGTACAAAAGAAATTTAGCCACCAAAATTGTGATCTTGATCAATGTTATCCAAATACCTATGAATCCAAGAGTAAAGAGATTAAATAAACACAGACTTCAACACCCCAATTAAATCAGGTCAAAGTGACCCTTCAACACTTTTGACCCTGCAGCTATGGATATCTATTCCAAAGATAGGATGTCCCTGCTCTAGAGCTCTCTATGCAAAAGGACCTTATCTTCTATGGCTCTGTAGACCTTTATGACCCTTTATGGATTCAGGTAAACCAAGCCCCATTGATGCCCATTCCACAAACAACATGGGAGAATAATTTAAAATCTGCTTCTTGCCAAGTGATTTATAGCCCAAGATGAAGACCTTCACCTAACTCCCTACCCCAAACCATACACATCTGAGAAATCCCTGCAGAACAAAGACTCATTTTGTACACTAGAATTAAACTTCACTCAACACAGTATTGTAATTCTTGGTAGCAGAGAATTAAAAACATTATAATCTTGTATTGCTGAGAGACAGCCACATCACCAATTTTTACTACTTTCTAAAATATTTATAAGGCGAACCTGAACATGGAATGGAATATTCAGAACTTCAAGAAATCAGACCTTCAGTTTTCCAGTGTCAGCCCCCACTGCACACCAACAACAGTGCATTCATGTGCACACTGGACAGTTGTATAATAAACAGCACATCTTCCCATGCCAGGGCTGCAGAGTCTCCCCCAAGCCAAGAAACACATGGAGAGGAAGGCTCAACGGACAAGAGTAACTGCCCAGCTCACCACATGGACCAAAAGAACACTAGTCTGTCTCATGGTCCACACAAATTTTGCAGAAATGACATCTGAGCAGACCTGCTTTGAAAACCCTACACTCAGAATGATGTAACCTGTGTTCTTCCTTACAACTTGATAGATCAGAAGGAAAAGAGAATCATGGAAAGAAACCTTTTCAGAGTCTAGCACTGCCTGTGATCACCCAGTTGGACCTAAAATTTTGCAGCCCACTGCCAGGGAATCAGAAATCAATGACTCAGTTTGTATAGTCCTTGTAGCTCTGCACTACCCACCCAGCAGATAGGGGCATAATCCAGAAAGTTTGTGTTTTAGTAAACATTCTTCTACTGTACTGGAAGTCAAGCTGCTCATTATGATAATCACACTGTCCTTTGTCTGCACATTTTGTTACACACTCATTGTTCCTGGACAGTAACCATTGACCTCATAGCTGGGAAATACTGCAGCCAAATGTATGCCACCTTCCAATATTCACTGTGTTTAATGTGAAACTCCTGTTTAAGAAAACCAAGCTGTGAATTAGAGAACATTGAGTAATCATGGTAGGGTTTGTGGGCAGAAAAGTATATGTGGATATGATGTAGTTATGATCTAAAAAAAAATATTTTGAAAAGCTGAAAATAGCTTCATGGCCAGAGACTAGGGGTTTTAATTAGAGCACACCAAGGATTTCTCCAAACTTTTCTCTCAGACTGTACATCCAAACCACAAAAAAATAACAGTCCTGTTACATAGTCCTGAAGAGTTCACTGAGACTGGTTTTGCCTGAATACTGTAATTATAGCAAATTGTATACATAATAAGGTCTCTCCGCTATCCAGAATCTTGATAGCTCTCATCTGTTGATTCCAAGAAACTGCCCACCAAGACAATTATGGATTATCTAGGAACGATTACCTAATTCCACATTGCTCACCTCAACTACTGTTGAAGAAGGAAATCTCAGCTTCCATCCTGCCTCTCCCTTTCTTCACTGTGACTCCACCAGTATCCAAGTGGGACATGAACTCAATCATTGCACAAATCCCTCTTCACTTATAAGACCCCACAATAATCAAAGATCTTGGGAGTTCACCCATTTTCTGGTCTATTTTCCTTCTCCCTGACCAGGCAAGGGCCCAACTGGAACGAAGTGTAGGATTTTCTTCCCAGCACTGTACAGGAGAAGCAGGATTGGGAATTCAAAACAATTCTAAATTACACAGCATAAGACAAGCCACAGTTAGAAGACATTTTGCTCTACACAGAAATAAATGATCAGCATTACTTGAGAAAATGAATGAAATAAGTAAAATCTAAGAAGCATAGGAGTGCAGAAAAATAGAGATAAAAACAGTAATATGTTTAAAGAAGACATTTAAAAAGATAACCAATACCTGGGTGGTGGTGGCAAATGCATTTAATGCTGGTGCTCAGGAGGCAGATGGAAGCTTATCTCTGTGAGTTCAAACCACCCTGTTCTACAAGATATAGTTGTGGGACAGGCGGCAGAGCCAAAAAGAAATGGGGTCTCCAAAAACCAATAAAGAAAAACACAGGAAAACAATACAAAAAAAAATCAATGCTACAAAGAGTTGGTTTTTTGAGAAAATTAACAAGGTAGACAAACTTTTATCCAAACCTATGAAAAAGCATAAAGAGAATATGGAAATTAACAAAATCAGAAAAAAAATGTGGTATGTAACAATAGACACTGAGGAAATCCAGACAATTTTAAGGTCATATTTTGAAAACCTATACTCCACAAGATTTGAAAATTCAAAGGATATTTACAAATTTCTGGATAACTATTATTTACCAAAATTAAATCAAGAATAGACATATAACAACTAACAAAGTAGGAGTAATAAAGAAAAGCCTTCCAACATAAAAAATCCCAGAGCTAGATGTCTTCTTCAGTGAAGAATTCTAATAAAAATTTATGGAAGAGCTATATTAATACTCCTGAAATTGTTCCACACAATAGAAACAGAAGGTACATTAACAAACTCTTTTTTGAGGCTATAATCACCTTGATTCCCATCCACACAACGACACAAAGAAGAGAGAAAATTACAGACCAATATCCCTCATGCACATTGATGCAAAAATACTCAAGAAAATACAGGAGGACCGAATCTAAGAATATATCAGAGAAATCATCTACCATGATCAAGTGGGCTTCATCTCTGGCTTGCAGGGATGGATTCACATATGAAAATATATCAAATATACCACTATATAAACAAACTGAAAATGAAAAGACACATGATCATCTCCCTCAACAGTCCTTACTCACCCTCAACATTAATGCTCTTAACTCACCTATAAAAAGACACAGGCTAACAGAATGTATACGAAGACAGAAGCCATCCTTCTGCTGCATACAAGAAACACATCTTAGCTTCAAAGATAGACATTACCTCAGGGTAAAGGGTTGGGAAAAGATTTTCCAATCAAATGGAAATAAGAAGCAAGCAGGCGTAGATATCCTAATATCTAACAAGTTAGACTTCAAACCAAAATTAGTCAAAAGAGATGAAGACGGTCATTTCACATTCACCTCAGCAGAAATCCATCAACACAAAGTCTCAATTCTGAACATCTATGCCCCTAATACAAAGTCACCCACATTCGTAAAAGAAACACTACTAAAACTCAAAGCTCATATAAAACCTCACACACTTATAGTGAGAGAGAAACTATCTCTTCATTCATTCATTTTTTGTTCAAATCTATGATTAAGAACTCAATGTCTATTCAGTATTAAGCAATCATTTAGGCTTCACGCATAAAACACCATCCACTTGTTTAATGTTTATTCATTTAATTATGAAAATCTGTCATTATGTATTCAGTGATCACTGGAGTTTTAAGCCTCTTGAGGGGAGACCATTGTACCAGACCATCACATAATCTAATACTACACTTGCTTCCTTAACGGTTAAACTAGGATATTAGGTAATAATTCATCATTTAATTGACATATTTACAATACAGGTAATGTTATGGACCCTAAGTCCCTTTTGGAGTCAGATTGTGGGAGTTGATGATGTAATATTATCTCATTACTTCATCATTTAGCTGTGTAAATAGATCTTTACATCAGCGATAGGTTTAGGACTTTGGTGCCATCTCGTCAGTGTTACTATAAAAGGCCCACTAATTAATTATCAATTTAATTTTTTAAAAACATCATTATTCCAGGAAGAGATCATTCTGACTACTCCATGTGGGATTTAAGTGTGCACCACCATGTCATTTTTCAATCATTTTTCACTATATATTAATTATTTCAATCGATGACGATGTTGTTCTTCTTGACGGGAGTCGGGCCATTCCTCCATGGGAGTTAATCACATGGCATTATTTAATCATCTAAGTACTACTTCCTTGACAATCACTGGAGTATGGTTCCATCTTTTGAAAGTTAAGTATGGAGGACTATCCAATTTTTAACTTACTTGATTGCGTAAGTAATGATGGTGTCATCCCTCATGTGGCTGTTGTGGGATTGACAGAACAGGAGATCGGTACCAGAAGCAGTGCCCAGAGAATGGGGGACACTGCCTTATGCAGTGATTACTGATTATGTAATAGTAGATTTTTAACAATCGAATGATTACACGATTTTAAAAAACTGTACTGTTTCGCATCATCAGTTTCTGAGAGGTTGCAACAGAACTGACCCATGAAGGACACAGTGACCACTGATTTTAAAAATGGAATAACTGAATAATCTCCTGATCAGGGAATCTCATCTAATGAACTCTGTCGGGCTGATAACATGACACACCACCAACAATTAATCACTCTAAATAACCATATTAGAAAGCAGGATACAGGACTTAATAGAGAAAAGTCAATTGAGGAATCCAAAATGACTGAAAGAAACATAGGACACTGCTCAAAATCATTAATCATCAGCCTAATGCAAATCTACACAACTCTGAGAAACCATGGGATCAAGCTCCTCTAAAGGTAATAGGATGAAGAGGAGTTTATTTTATTTTCAAGAAAGGGAAAAGGATTATGGTTGAGGCAATTAATTTTATTGTTTCTTTTCTAGAAATTAGAAAATTGCAGCATAGAAAACAGGTTCAAAATACTCATCATTGTACTTGAATGGCATAATGATGCTTTTATTACCATGCCTATGTCACTATAGGCATGTTGTAGCTTGAGAGACGGGTATATATGTAAAACTCAAAAGAAAGAGCCCTGCTTTGTTTTTGTGAGAAACTCAGTGGGGTGGTAAGGTTAGTTGATCGGTGGGTATGCTCCTTTTAGCATGTTGGAGGGGCACTAGAATGTGACAGAATGTTGGTTCATAAATGTTGCCTGGCAACCCTTCTTGCATACTGTATCCTGGTAGCATGGGCCAAGGACCAGAGAGCAGCTTCGAGAAAGAGTTATCATGGGACATTACAGTCTCCCAAGATAACTATCTCCAAAAACTTTCAATGACAGCATTTGATTCGCCTAACCAAGTCACAGCCAAATCTCTGGAAGTTTGCCTACAGCTTTTACTGGTTACCAAATTCAAGATTACCTAATCATGAGAGAACATCGTCTGTGGACAAACAGTTCAAAGTCTTCTGTTTATGAATTCTCTCTCCTAACAAGTAATATTATGGACACAAAGATAATAAGACTCACATTTATTCATCAAAAGGTGAGTTTGCCATTGTTGACTTCCTTCAGGATTGTGATAATCTGTTTGTTAGAGTGGACTTAGTGATTATTGGATTTCAGTCCATCTCTTTTGAGGCAGCCGCCCAACATTAAATATGTGATATCTTCTAAATACCCTGCATACACAATGACAGTTCAGCATTTAAACATGTTACTACTCTGCTCTGCGATTAAATAAGGGATGAACCTGGGATTTTCCCACAATCATGTGGGAATCAACTGAGAGGCAATTGTGTGGAGCATGGAAGACCATTTCATCCTCTCATTATGTTGTTATTTGATTATTAAAATAGGACATTAGATAATCCATGATCAGTGGATTGCGGTGACATGATGTGGGAGGCAATTATTATAGACCATCTTAATATCAATTGTGTAGTTAAAATATTTAAATTAATCACGACAGCATCATTCATGACCCTGGTTTGGAGTCACCTAGTAAGTGGATTATGTTACATGAACTCATTATTTGATTATTTAATTAGATAAAACAATGATTATATCGTCCATGTCACCTGATCTTGTGCCACAGATCATCTAATTGCATAGTTAATGAATTTAAATTGACAATCTGTGTTAATCCCCAAGATAATGTAAACATTTGTATACTCATGTAGACAACAATCCTCCATTCCATGAAGAGACCTGTAAAGCTCCCTCTTGTGGAGATAATGTGCAATACCTACACATTTTATGATTCATTGACTCCATGAAGATGACATCCTTCATGACTGGAGTCTGGCCATATCTCCCTGCCAGTTAAATACTACATCACCTCTTTATTGGGACAGTCAGCTATCACTGATTTATTTAATTCTTTAAATTACTTAAACGACAGACAATGCCAACAACGATCATTTTTAGGTTGCAAATATCTGTCAGCGACAATTTAGGAAACTTGTAGACATGGGCAGAGCATTTTCTGAATGTCTATGCGTCTTCCAGACCACTAGGAATGCTGGAGAACAGAGTCCAGAAGATTGCTTGGTGCCCTCCGAGAAGTAAAAGAACATTACCAAGGTCTGCATGGGGGTCTGGGTGTTGACTACTTGCTCTTCCTCCACATCTTCACATCGGTTGTGGTCTAAGTCTAGAAGATGTAGTGGCACTAGCAGGTCGGCACCATCACCGAGACCTGGCAAAAGGATGACGACTCAGAACACGGAAGAACATCTCTCTCTCAGCTATGATGTTGATGCCCCTGCTGCAGCCACCTTTTCAGCTGATATCAACATTTTGGCTACAACTGGTATGCCAGGAATGGGCCAATTACCTCAGGTCCTGCCACAACACAACAGAGATTCAGGCACCGGTGAGGATGTCAGGCCAACAGAATTCACCAGGCAAGAAAGTATGATTATCTGACGATTAACTGATGGAATATTAAAAATCCGTGATGACAGCATCCGTTTTCATATCTGGCAAGTCTGCCCAGGTATTGATGATATGAAAAAGTTCAATGACTTAGATATGTAAAGATGTAAACATTAAATTGTTTCATTATATAATCTGTGAACGCTGAAGTGTGGTGCCACCTTGTGTGACTCAAGTGTGACAGACGATCTAACAATCTGATGCTTTCATTATTTAAATCTGCCTTTTTCTACTCCAGGAAGAGTGGAGTCTTGAGCCCCCTTGTTGGTGTTAAAATGTCTCTTGTGGTTTCATTATTTATTTATTGAAATCAATGTTGATATCATTTTGTTATCTCTCTAGGGGTGAATTATGAGAAATTATCTTTTCATTCATTCATTTTATTGTTCAAATGTATGATTAAGAACTCAATGAATCTTCAGTATTGGTCAATCTTTAGGTTTCGTGCATAAAACACCATCCACTAGTTTAATGTTTATTCATTGAATTATGAAAATCTGTCCTTATGTATTCAGTTACCAGGGAAGATTTAAGCCTACTTAGGGGAGTCCATCGTGCCAGAACATAGCATCATCTAATAGTACACTTAGTTATTTACCTGTTAAACTAGGAAATTAAATACTAATTCATCATTTAATTAACGTATTTGAAAACAGGTAATGTTATGGACCCTAAGTCCCTTTTGGAGTCAGATTTTGTGAGTAGACGATGTAACATCATCTCATTACTTCATCATTTAGTTCTGTAAGTAGTTCATTACATCAGTGATAGTTTTAGGACTTTGGTGCCATCTTGTCAGTGTTAATATAAAACGCCAGCTAATTAATTATCAATTTAATTTTATAAAAACATCATTATTCCAGGAAGAGATCATTCTGACTACTCCATGTGGGATTTAAGTGTGCACCACCATGTCATTTTTCAATCATTTTTCATTATATATTAATCATTTCAATCGATGAAGATGTTGTTCTTCTTGACGGGAGTCGGGCCTTTTCTCCATGGGAGTTAATCACGTGGCATTATTTAATCATCTAAGTACTACTTCATTGACAATCACTGGAGTATGGTTCCAACTTTTGAAAGTTAAGTATGGAGGAGTATCCAATTTTTAACTTACTTGATTGCGTAAGTAATGATGGTGTCATCCCTCATGTGGCTGTTGTGGGATTGACAGAGCAGGAGATTGGTACCAGAAGCAGTGCCCAGAGAATGGGGGACACTGCCTTATGCAGTGATTACTGATTACATAATAGTAGATTTTTACCAATCGAATGATTACACGAAACTGTAATGTTTTGCATCATCAGTTTCTGAGAGGTAGCAACAGAACTTACCCATGAAGGACACAGTGACCACCTATTTTAAAAATGGAATAACACAATACTATCCTGATCAGGGAATCTCATCTAATGAACTCTATCGGGCTGATAACATGACACACAACCAACAATTAATCACTCTAAATAACCATATTAGAAAGCAGGATACAGGACTTAATAGAGAAAAGTCAATTGAGGAATCCAAAATGACTGAAAGAAACATAAGACATTGCTCAAAATTCTTAATCATCAGCCTAATGCAAATCTACACAACTCTGAGAAACCATGGGGTCAAGCTCCTCTAATGGTAAGAGGATGAAGAGGAGTTTATTTTATTTTCAAGAAAGGGAAAAGGATTATGGTAGAGGCGATTAACCTTATTGTTTCCATTCTAGAAATTAGCAAATTGAAGCATAGAAAACAGGTTTAAAATAGTCATCATTGTACTTGAATGGCACAATGATGCTTTCGTTTTCATGCTTATGTAACTATAGGCATGTTGTAGCTTGAGAGACGGGTAAATATGTAGAACTAAAAAGAAAGATCCCTGCTTTGTTTTTGTGAGAAACTCAGTGAGGCTGTAAGGTTAGTTCATCGGTGGGTATGCTCCTTTAAGCCTGTGGGAGGGGCAGTAGAATGTGACAGAATATTGGTTCATAAATGTAGCCTGGCAACCCTGCTTGCATTCTGTATCCTGGTATCATGGGCCAAGGACGAGAGAGCAGCTTCGAGAAAGAGTTATCTTGGGACATTACAGTCTCCCAAGATAACTATCTCCTAAAACTTTTCATGACAGCATTTGATTCGCCTAACCAAGTCATAGCCATACCTCTGGAAGTTTGCCTACGGCTTTTACTGGTTACCAAATGCAAGATTACCTCATCAGAGGACATAGGCTGTGAAGAAACAGTTCAGAGACTTCTGTTTATGAATACTCTCTCTCCTCAGAAGTAAAACTATGGAACAAAAGATAATAAGACTCACGATTATTCATCAAAAAGGTGAGTTTGACATTGTTGAATTCCTTCAGGAAGGTGATAATCCGTTTGTTAGAGTAGACTTAGCGATTGTTAGATTTCAGTCCATCTCTTTTGAGGCAGCCGTCCAACATTAAATATGTGATATCTTCTAAAAACCCTGCATACACCATGAGAGTTCAGCATTTAAACATGTTACTACTCTGCTCTGCGATTAAATAAGGGATGAAACTTGGAATTTCCCACAATCATGTGGGAGTCAACTGAGACTCAATTGTGTGGAGCATGGCAGACCATTTCATCCTCTGGTTATGTTGTTATTTGTTTATTAAAATTGGACATTAGATAATCCATGATCAGTGGATTGTGGTGACGCGATGTGGGAGGCAATTATTATAGACCATCTTAATATCAATTATGTAGTTAAAATATTTAAATTAATCACGACAGCATCGTTCATGAGCCTGGTTTGGAGCCACCTTAGGGAAGTGGATGATGTTACATGAACTCATTATTTGATTATTTAGTTATATAAAATAATGATTTTATCGTCCATGACACCTGGAATCTGGTGCCACAGATCACCTAATTACATAATTAATTACTTTAAACTGACAATCTGTGTTAATCCCCAGGATAATGTAAATATTTGTATAGTTATGTAAACAACAATCCTCCATTCCATGAAGAGACCTGTAAAGCTCCCTCTTGTGGAGATAATGTGCAATATCTACACATATTATGATTCATTGACTCAATTGGTGATGATGACATCCTTCATGAATGGAGTCTGGCCATGCTTCCCTGCCAGTAAAATGCTACATCCCCTATTTATTGTGACAGTTAGCTATTACTAACTTATTTAATTCCTTAAATTATGCAAACGAAGGACAGTGCCATCACCGATTACGGTTAGGGTGCAAATACCTGTCAGGGACAAGGTTAGGAAAGTTGTAGACATGGGCAGAGCATTTTCTGAATGATCTATGCATCTCCCAGAGTACGAGGGATGCTGGGTGATTGAGTCCAGAATGTTGCACGGTGCCCTCCGAGAAGTACAAGGACTTCATCAAGGCCGGCACGGTGGTCTGGGTGTTGACTACCTGCTCTTCCTCCACATCTTCACACCGGTTGTGATCTGCCATGAGAAGAAGGAGTGGCACTAGGAGGTCGGCACCATCACCGAGACCTGGCAAAAGGATGACGACACAGAACACGGAGGAACATCTCTCTCTCTCAGCTATGCTGGTGATGCCCCTGCTGTAGCCATCTTTTCAGCTGTTATCAACATTGTGGCTACTACTGCTATGCCAGAATTGGGCCCATTATCTCACGTCCTGCCACAACACAACAGAGATTCAGGCGCTTGTGATGAGTTCAAGCCAATTCATCACGCAAGACAGTATGATTATCTGACGATTAACTGATGGCATTTTAAAATTGTGTGATGACAGCATACAGTTTCATACCTGGCAAGTCTGCCCAGGAATTGATGTTACAAAAAAAGGTCAACGGTTTACATATTTAAAGATGTAATTATTAAATTCTTTCATTATATAATCTGTGATCCCTGAAGTTTGGCGCCACCTTGTGTGACTCAAGTGTGACAGACTATCTAAATATCTGATTATTTCATTCTTCAAATCTGTCTATTTCTACTCCAGGAAGAGTGTAGTCTTGATCCACCATGTTGGTGTTAAATTGTATCTTGTGAATTCTTTCTTTCTTTCTTCCTTTCCTTATTTAAATCACTGTTGATATCATTTTGTTATCTCTCTAAGGGTGAATTATGAGAAACTTTCTCTTTATTCGTTCATTTTTTGTTCAAATCTAAGATTAAGAACTCAATGTCTATTCAGTATTGAGCAATCATTTAGGCTTCACGCATAAAACACCATCCACTTGTTTAATGTTTATTCATTTTATGATGAAAATCTGTCATTATGTATTCAGTGATCACTGGAGTTTTGAGCCTCCTTAGGGGAGACCGTTGTACCAGACCATCACATAATCTAATACTACACTTGCTTCTTTAACTGTTAAACTAGGAAATTAGGTAATAATTCATCATTTAATTGACGTATTTACAAGACAGGTAATGTTATGGACCCTAAGTCCCTTTTGGAGTCAGATTGTGGGAGTTGATGATGTAATATCATCTCATTACTTCATCATTTAGCTGTGTAAATAGATCTTTACATCAGCGATAGGTTTAGGACTTTGGTGCCATCTCGTCAGTGTTACTATAAAAGGCCCACTAATTAATTATCAATTTAATTTTTTAAAAACATCATTATTCCAGGAAGAGATCATTCTGACTACTCCATGTGGGATTTAAGTGTGCACCACCATGTCATTTTTCAATCATTTTTTCATTATATATTAATTATTTCAATCGATGACGATGTTGTTCTCGTTGGACGGGAGTCGGGCCATTCCTCCATGGGAGTTAATCACGTGGCATTCTTTAATCATCTAAGTACTACTTCCTTGACAATCACTGGAGTATGGTTCCATCTTTTGAAAGTTAAGTATGGAGGACTATCCAATTTTTAACTTACTTGATTGCGTAAGTAATGATGGTGTCATCCCTCATGTGGCTGTTGTGGGATTGACAGAGCAGGAGATCGGTACCAGAAGCAGTGCCCAGAGAATGGGGGACACTGCCTTATGCACTGATTACTGATTACGTAATAGTAGATTTTTAACAATCGAATGATTACACGATTTTAAAAAACTGTACTGTTTCGCATCATCAGTTTCTGAGAGGTTGCAACAGAACTGACCCATGAAGGACACAGTGACCACCTATTTTAAAAATGGAATAACTGAATAATCTCCTGATCAGGGAATCTCATCTAATGAACTCTGTCGGGCTGATAACATGACACACCACCAACAATTAATCACTCTAAATAACCATATTAGAAAGCAGGATACAGGACTTAATAGAGAAAAGTCAATTGAGGAATCCAAAATGACTGAAAGAAACATAAGACACTGCTCAAAATCCTTAATCATCAGCCTAATGCAAATCTACACAACTCTGAGAAACCATGGGGTCAAGCTCCTCTAATGGTAAGAGGATGAAGAGGAATTTATTTTATTTTCAAGAAAGGGAAAAGGATGATGGTAGAGGCGATGAACTGTATTGTTTCCATTTAGAAATTAGCAAATTGAAGCATAGAAAACAGGTTTAAAATACTCATCACTGTACTTGAATGGCACAATGATGCTTTCGTTTTCATGCTTATGTCACTATAGGCATGTTGTAGCTTGAGAGACGGGTAAATATGTAGAACTCAAAAGAAAGAGCCCTGCTTTGTTTTTGTGAGAAACTCAGTGAGGCTGTAAGGTTAGTTCATCGGTGGGTATACTCCTTTAAGCCTGTGGGAGGGGCAGTAGAATGTGACAGAATGTTGGTTCATAAATGTAGACTGGCAACCCTGCTTGCATTCTGTATCCTGGTATCATGGGCCAAGGACGAGAGAGCAGCTTCGAGAAAGAGTTATCTTGGGACATTACAGTCTCCCAAGATAACTATCTCCTAAAACTTTTCATGACAGCATTTGATTCGCCTAACCAAGTCATAGCCATACCTCTGGAAGTTTGCCTACGGCTTTTACTGGTTACCAAATGCAAGTTTACCTCATCAGAGGACATAGGCTGTGGAGAAACAGTTCAGAGACTTCTGTTTATGAATACTCTCTCTCCTCAGAAGTAAAACTATGGAACAAAAGATAATAAGACTCACGATTATTCATCAAAAAGGTGAGTTTGACATTGTTGAATTCCTTCAGGAAGGTGATAATCCGTTTGTTAGAGTAGACTTAGCGATTGTTAGATTTCAGTCCATCTCTTTTGAGGCAGCCGTCCAACATTAAATATGTGATATCTTCTAAAAACCCTGCATACACAATGAGAGCTCAGCATTTAAACATGTTACTACTCTGCTCTGCGATTAAATAAGGGATGAAACTTGGAATTTCCCACAATCATGTGGGAGTCAACTGAGACTCAATTGTGTGGAGCATGGCAGACCATTTCATCCTCTGGTTATGTTGTTATTTGTTTATTAAAATTGGACATTAGATAATCCATGATCAGTGGATTGTGGTGACGCGATGTGGGAGGCAATTATTATAGACCATCTTAATATCAATTATGTAGTTAAAATATTTAAATTAATCACGACAGCATCGTTCATGAGCCTGGTTTGGAGCCACCTTAGGGAAGTGGATGATGTTACATGAACTCATTATTTGATTATTTAGTTATATAAAACAATGATTTTATCGTCCATGACACCTGGAATCTGGTGCCACAGATCACCTAATTACATAATTAATTACTTTAAACTGACAATCTGTGTTAATCCCCAGGATAATGTAAATATTTGTATAGTTATGTAAACAACAATCCTCCATTCCATGAAGAGACCTGTAAAGCTCCCTCTTGTGGAGATAATGTGCAATATCTACACATATTATGATTCATTGACTCAATTGGTGATGATGACATCCTTCATGAATGGAGTCTGGCCATGCTTCCCTGCCAGTAAAATGCTACATCCCCTATTTATTGTGACAGTTAGCTATTACTAACTTATTTAATTCCTTAAATTATGCAAACGAAGGACAGTGCCATCACCGATTACGGTTAGGGTGCAAATACCTGTCAGGGACAAGGTTAGGAAAGTTGTAGACATGGGCAGAGCGTTTTCTGAATGATCTATGCATCTCCCAGAGTACGAGGGATGCTGGGTGATTGAGTCCAGAATGTTGCACGGTGCCCTCCGAGAAGTACAAGGACTTCATCAAGGCCGGCACGGTGGTCTGGGTGTTGACTACCTGCTCTTCCTCCACATCTTCACACCGGTTGTGATCTGCCATGAGAAGAAGGAGTGGCACTAGGAGGTCGGCACCATCACCGAGACCTGGCAAAAGGATGACGACTCAGAACACGGAGGAACATCTCTCTCTCTCAGCTATGCTGGTGATGCCCCTGCTGTAGCCATCTTTTCAGCTGTTATCAACATTGTGGCTACTACTGCTATGCCAGAATTGGGCCCATTATCTCACGTCCTGCCACAACACAACAGAGATTCAGGCGCTTGTGATGAGTTCAAGCCAATTCATCACGCAAGACAGTATGATTATCTGACGATTAACTGATGGCATTTTAAAATTGTGTGATGACAGCATACAGTTTCATACCTGGCAAGTCTGCCCAGGAATTGATGTTACAAAAAAAGGTCAACGGCTTACATATTTAAAGATGTAATTATTAAATTCTTTCATTATATAATCTGTGATCCCTGAAGTTTGGCGCCACCTTGTGTGACTCAAGTGTGACAGACTATCTAAATATCTGATTATTTCATTCTTCAAATCTGTCTATTTCTACTCCAGGAAGAGTGTAGTCTTGATCCACCATGTTGGTGTTAAATTGTATCTTGTGAATTCTTTCTTTCTTTCTTCCTTTCCTTATTTAAATCAATGTTGATATCATTTTGTTATCTCTCTAAGGGTGAATTATGAGAAACTTTCTCTTTATTCATTCATTTTTTGTTCAAATCTAAGATTAAGAACTCAATGTCTATTCAGTATTGAGCAATCATTTAGGCTTCACGCATAAAACACCATCCACTTGTTTAATGTTTATTCATTTTATGATGAAAATCTGTCATTATGTATTCAGTGATCACTGGAGTTTTGAGCCTCCTTAGGGGAGACCGTTGTACCAGACCATCACATAATCTAATACTACACTTGCTTCTTTAACTGTTAAACTAGGAAATTAGGTAATAATTCATCATTTAATTGACGTATTTACAAGACAGGTAATGTTATGGACCCTAAGTCCCTTTTGGAGTCAGATTGTGGGAGTTGATGATGTAATATCATCTCATTACTTCATCATTTAGCTGTGTAAATAGATCTTTACATCAGCGATAGGTTTAGGACTTTGGTGCCATCTCGTCAGTGTTACTATAAAAGGCCCACTAATTAATTATCAATTTAATTTTTTAAAAACATCATTATTCCAGGAAGAGATCATTCTGACTACTCCATGTGGGATTTAAGTGTGCACCACCATGTCATTTTTCAATCATTTTTTCATTATATATTAATTATTTCAATCGATGACGATGTTGTTCTCGTTGGACGGGAGTCGGGCCATTCCTCCATGGGAGTTAATCACGTGGCATTATTTAATCATCTAAGTACTACTTCCTTGACAATCACTGGAGTATGGTTCCATCTTTTGAAAGTTAAGTATGGAGGACTATCCAATTTTTAACTTACTTGATTGCGTAAGTAATGATGGTGTCATCCCTCATGTGGCTGTTGTGGGATTGACAGAGCAGGAGATCGGTACCAGAAGCAGTGCCCAGAGAATGGGGGACACTGCCTTATGCACTGATTACTGATTACGTAATAGTAGATTTTTAACAATCGAATGATTACACGATTTTAAAAAACTGTACTGTTTCGCATCATCAGTTTCTGAGAGGTTGCAACAGAACTGACCCATGAAGGACACAGTGACCACCTATTTTAAAAATGGAATAACTGAATAATCTCCTGATCAGGGAATCTCATCTAATGAACTCTGTCGGGCTGATAACATGACACACCACCAACAATTAATCACTCTAAATAACCATATTAGAAAGCAGGATACAGGACTTAATAGAGAAAAGTCAATTGAGGAATCCAAAATGACTGAAAGAAACATAAGACACTGCTCAAAATCCTTAATCATCAGCCTAATGCAAATCTACACAACTCTGAGAAACCATGGGGTCAAGCTCCTCTAATGGTAAGAGGATGAAGAGGAATTTATTTTATTTTCAAGAAAGGGAAAAGGATGATGGTAGAGGCGATGAACTGTATTGTTTCCATTTAGAAATTAGCAAATTGAAGCATAGAAAACAGGTTTAAAATACTCATCACTGTACTTGAATGGCACAATGATGCTTTCGTTTTCATGCTTATGTCACTATAGGCATGTTGTAGCTTGAGAGACGGGTAAATATGTAGAACTCAAAAGAAAGAGCCCTGCTTTGTTTTTGTGAGAAACTCAGTGAGGCTGTAAGGTTAGTTCATCGGTGGGTATACTCCTTTAAGCCTGTGGGAGGGGCAGTAGAATGTGACAGAATGTTGGTTCATAAATGTAGCCTGGCAACCCTGCTTGCATTCTGTATCCTGGTATCATGGGCCAAGGACGAGAGAGCAGCTTCGAGAAAGAGTTATCTTGGGACATTACAGTCTCCCAAGATAACTATCTCCTAAAACTTTTCATGACAGCATTTGATTCGCCTAACCAAGTCATAGCCATACCTCTGGAAGTTTGCCTACGGCTTTTACTGGTTACCAAATGCAAGTTTACCTCATCAGAGGACATAGGCTGTGGAGAAACAGTTCAGAGACTTCTGTTTATGAATACTCTCTCTCCTCAGAAGTAAAACTATGGAACAAAAGATAATAAGACTCACGATTATTCATCAAAAAGGTGAGTTTGACATTGTTGAATTCCTTCAGGAAGGTGATAATCCGTTTGTTAGAGTAGACTTAGCGATTGTTAGATTTCAGTCCATCTCTTTTGAGGCAGCCGTCCAACATTAAATATGTGATATCTTCTAAAAACCCTGCATACACAATGAGAGCTCAGCATTTAAACATGTTACTACTCTGCTCTGCGATTAAATAAGGGATGAAACTTGGAATTTCCCACAATCATGTGGGAGTCAACTGAGACTCAATTGTGTGGAGCATGGCAGACCATTTCATCCTCTGGTTATGTTGTTATTTGTTTATTAAAATTGGACATTAGATAATCCATGATCAGTGGATTGTGGTGACGCGATGTGGGAGGCAATTATTATAGACCATCTTAATATCAATTATGTAGTTAAAATATTTAAATTAATCACGACAGCATCGTTCATGAGCCTGGTTTGGAGCCACCTTAGGGAAGTGGATGATGTTACATGAACTCATTATTTGATTATTTAGTTATATAAAACAATGATTTTATCGTCCATGACACCTGGAATCTGGTGCCACAGATCACCTAATTACATAATTAATTACTTTAAACTGACAATCTGTGTTAATCCCCAGGATAATGTAAATATTTGTATAGTTATGTAAACAACAATCCTCCATTCCATGAAGAGACCTGTAAAGCTCCCTCTTGTGGAGATAATGTGCAATATCTACACATATTATGATTCATTGACTCAATTGGTGATGATGACATCCTTCATGAATGGAGTCTGGCCATGCTTCCCTGCCAGTAAAATGCTACATCCCCTATTTATTGTGACAGTTAGCTATTACTAACTTATTTAATTCCTTAAATTATGCAAACGAAGGACAGTGCCATCACCGATTACGGTTAGGGTGCAAATACCTGTCAGGGACAAGGTTAGGAAAGTTGTAGACATGGGCAGAGCGTTTTCTGAATGATCTATGCATCTCCCAGAGTACGAGGGATGCTGGGTGATTGAGTCCAGAATGTTGCACGGTGCCCTCCGAGAAGTACAAGGACTTCATCAAGGCCGGCACGGTGGTCTGGGTGTTGACTACCTGCTCTTCCTCCACATCTTCACACCGGTTGTGATCTGCCATGAGAAGAAGGAGTGGCACTAGGAGGTCGGCACCATCACCGAGACCTGGCAAAAGGATGACGACTCAGAACACGGAGGAACATCTCTCTCTCTCAGCTATGCTGGTGATGCCCCTGCTGTAGCCATCTTTTCAGCTGTTATCAACATTGTGGCTACTACTGCTATGCCAGAATTGGGCCCATTATCTCACGTCCTGCCACAACACAACAGAGATTCAGGCGCTTGTGATGAGTTCAAGCCAATTCATCACGCAAGACAGTATGATTATCTGACGATTAACTGATGGCATTTTAAAATTGTGTGATGACAGCATACAGTTTCATACCTGGCAAGTCTGCCCAGGAATTGATGTTACAAAAAAAGGTCAACGGTTTACATATTTAAAGATGTAATTATTAAATTCTTTCATTATATAATCTGTGATCCCTGAAGTTTGGCGCCACCTTGTGTGACTCAAGTGTGACAGACTATCTAAATATCTGATTATTTCATTCTTCAAATCTGTCTATTTCTACTCCAGGAAGAGTGTAGTCTTGATCCACCATGTTGGTGTTAAATTGTATCTTGTGAATTCTTTCTTTCTTTCTTCCTTTCCTTATTTAAATCAATGTTGATATCATTTTGTTATCTCTCTAAGGGTGAATTATGAGAAACTTTCTCTTTATTCATTCATTTTTTGTTCAAATCTAAGATTAAGAACTCAATGTCTATTCAGTATTGAGCAATCATTTAGGCTTCACGCATAAAACACCATCCACTTGTTTAATGTTTATTCATTTTATGATGAAAATCTGTCATTATGTATTCAGTGATCACTGGAGTTTTGAGCCTCCTTAGGGGAGACCGTTGTACCAGACCATCACATAATCTAATACTACACTTGCTTCTTTAACTGTTAAACTAGGAAATTAGGTAATAATTCATCATTTAATTGACGTATTTACAAGACAGGTAATGTTATGGACCCTAAGTCCCTTTTGGAGTCAGATTGTGGGAGTTGATGATGTAATATCATCTCATTACTTCATCATTTAGCTGTGTAAATAGATCTTTACATCAGCGATAGGTTTAGGACTTTGGTGCCATCTCGTCAGTGTTACTATAAAAGGCCCACTAATTAATTATCAATTTAATTTTTTAAAAACATCATTATTCCAGGAAGAGATCATTCTGACTACTCCATGTGGGATTTAAGTGTGCACCACCATGTCATTTTTCAATCATTTTTTTCATTATATATTAATTATTTCAATCGATGACGATGTTGTTCTCGTTGACGGGAGTCGGGCCATTCCTCCATGGGAGTTAATCACGTGGCATTATTTAATCATCTAAGTACTACTTCCTTGACAATCACTGGAGTATGGTTCCATCTTTTGAAAGTTAAGTATGGAGGACTATCCAATTTTTAACTTACTTGATTGCGTAAGTAATGATGGTGTCATCCCTCATGTGGCTGTTGTGGGATTGACAGAGCAGGAGATCGGTACCAGAAGCAGTGCCCAGAGAATGGGGGACACTGCCTTATGCACTGATTACTGATTACGTAATAGTAGATTTTTAACAATCGAATGATTACACGATTTTAAAAAACTGTACTGTTTCGCATCATCAGTTTCTGAGAGGTTGCAACAGAACTGACCCATGAAGGACACAGTGACCACCTATTTTAAAAATGGAATAACTGAATAATCTCCTGATCAGGGAATCTCATCTAATGAACTCTGTCGGGCTGATAACATGACACACCACCAACAATTAATCACTCTAAATAACCATATTAGAAAGCAGGATACAGGACTTAATAGAGAAAAGTCAATTGAGGAATCCAAAATGACTGAAAGAAACATAAGACACTGCTCAAAATCCTTAATCATCAGCCTAATGCAAATCTACACAACTCTGAGAAACCATGGGGTCAAGCTCCTCTAATGGTAAGAGGATGAAGAGGAATTTATTTTATTTTCAAGAAAGGGAAAAGGATGATGGTAGAGGCGATGAACTGTATTGTTTCCATTTAGAAATTAGCAAATTGAAGCATAGAAAACAGGTTTAAAATACTCATCACTGTACTTGAATGGCACAATGATGCTTTCGTTTTCATGCTTATGTCACTATAGGCATGTTGTAGCTTGAGAGACGGGTAAATATGTAGAACTCAAAAGAAAGAGCCCTGCTTTGTTTTTGTGAGAAACTCAGTGAGGCTGTAAGGTTAGTTCATCGGTGGGTATACTCCTTTAAGCCTGTGGGAGGGGCACTAGAATGTGACAGAATGTTGGTTCATAAATGTAGCCTGGCAACCCTGCTTGCATTCTGTATCCTGGTATCATGGGCCAAGGACGAGAGAGCAGCTTCGAGAAAGAGTTATCTTGGGACATTACAGTCTCCCAAGATAACTATCTCCTAAAACTTTTCATGACAGCATTTGATTCGCCTAACCAAGTCATAGCCATACCTCTGGAAGTTTGCCTACGGCTTTTACTGGTTACCAAATGCAAGTTTACCTCATCAGAGGACATAGGCTGTGGAGAAACAGTTCAGAGACTTCTGTTTATGAATACTCTCTCTCCTCAGAAGTAAAACTATGGAACAAAAGATAATAAGACTCACGATTATTCATCAAAAAGGTGAGTTTGACATTGTTGAATTCCTTCAGGAAGGTGATAATCCGTTTGTTAGAGTAGACTTAGCGATTGTTAGATTTCAGTCCATCTCTTTTGAGGCAGCCGTCCAACATTAAATATGTGATATCTTCTAAAAACCCTGCATACACAATGAGAGCTCAGCATTTAAACATGTTACTACTCTGCTCTGCGATTAAATAAGGGATGAAACTTGGAATTTCCCACAATCATGTGGGAGTCAACTGAGACTCAATTGTGTGGAGCATGGCAGACCATTTCATCCTCTGGTTATGTTGTTATTTGTTTATTAAAATTGGACATTAGATAATCCATGATCAGTGGATTGTGGTGACGCGATGTGGGAGGCAATTATTATAGACCATCTTAATATCAATTATGTAGTTAAAATATTTAAATTAATCACGACAGCATCGTTCATGAGCCTGGTTTGGAGCCACCTTAGGGAAGTGGATGATGTTACATGAACTCATTATTTGATTATTTAGTTATATAAAACAATGATTTTATCGTCCATGACACCTGGAATCTGGTGCCACAGATCACCTAATTACATAATTAATTACTTTAAACTGACAATCTGTGTTAATCCCCAGGATAATGTAAATATTTGTATAGTTATGTAAACAACAATCCTCCATTCCATGAAGAGACCTGTAAAGCTCCCTCTTGTGGAGATAATGTGCAATATCTACACATATTATGATTCATTGACTCAATTGGTGATGATGACATCCTTCATGAATGGAGTCTGGCCATGCTTCCCTGCCAGTAAAATGCTACATCCCCTATTTATTGTGACAGTTAGCTATTACTAACTTATTTAATTCTTTAAATTATGCAAACGAAGGACAGTGCCATCACCGATTACGGTTAGGGTGCAAATACCTGTCAGGGACAAGGTTAGGAAAGTTGTAGACATGGGCAGAGCGTTTTCTGAATGATCTATGCATCTCCCAGAGTACGAGGGATGCTGGGTGATTGAGTCCAGAATGTTGCACGGTGCCCTCCGAGAAGTACAAGGACTTCATCAAGGCCGGCACGGTGGTCTGGGTGTTGACTACCTGCTCTTCCTCCACATCTTCACACCGGTTGTGATCTGCCATGAGAAGAAGGAGTGGCACTAGGAGGTCGGCACCATCACCGAGACCTGGCAAAAGGATGACGACTCAGAACACGGAGGAACATCTCTCTCTCTCAGCTATGCTGGTGATGCCCCTGCTGTAGCCATCTTTTCAGCTGTTATCAACATTGTGGCTACTACTGCTATGCCAGAATTGGGCCCATTATCTCACGTCCTGCCACAACAC
The DNA here is from genome assembly GCF_943737965.1 of Phodopus roborovskii. Taxonomy (NCBI): domain Eukaryota; kingdom Metazoa; phylum Chordata; class Mammalia; order Rodentia; family Cricetidae; genus Phodopus; species Phodopus roborovskii. The sequence continues at coordinate 37,113 of NW_026126887.1, read as the reverse complement.
AACAGAGATTCAGGCGCTTGTGATGAGTTCAAGCCAATTCATCACGCAAGACAGTATGATTATCTGACGATTAACTGATGGCATTTTAAAATTGTGTGATGACAGCATACAGTTTCATACCTGGCAAGTCTGCCCAGGAATTGATGTTACAAAAAAAGGTCAACGGCTTACATATTTAAAGATGTAATTATTAAATTCTTTCATTATATAATCTGTGATCCCTGAAGTTTGGCGCCACCTTGTGTGACTCAAGTGTGACAGACTATCTAAATATCTGATTATTTCATTCTTCAAATCTGTCTATTTCTACTCCAGGAAGAGTGTAGTCTTGATCCACCATGTTGGTGTTAAATTGTATCTTGTGAATTCTTTCTTTCTTTCTTCCTTTCCTTATTTAAATCAATGTTGATATCATTTTGTTATCTCTCTAAGGGTGAATTATGAGAAACTTTCTCTTTATTCGTTCATTTTTTGTTCAAATCTAAGATTAAGAACTCAATGTCTATTCAGTATTGAGCAATCATTTAGGCTTCACGCATAAAACACCATCCACTTGTTTAATGTTTATTCATTTTATGATGAAAATCTGTCATTATGTATTCAGTGATCACTGGAGTTTTGAGCCTCCTTAGGGGAGACCGTTGTACCAGACCATCACATAATCTAATACTACACTTGCTTCTTTAACTGTTAAACTAGGAAATTAGGTAATAATTCATCATTTAATTGACGTATTTACAAGACAGGTAATGTTATGGACCCTAAGTCCCTTTTGGAGTCAGATTGTGGGAGTTGATGATGTAATATCATCTCATTACTTCATCATTTAGCTGTGTAAATAGATCTTTACATCAGCGATAGGTTTAGGACTTTGGTGCCATCTCGTCAGTGTTACTATAAAAGGCCCACTAATTAATTATCAATTTAATTTTTTAAAAACATCATTATTCCAGGAAGAGATCATTCTGACTACTCCATGTGGGATTTAAGTGTGCACCACCATGTCATTTTTCAATCATTTTTTCATTATATATTAATTATTTCAATCGATGAAGATGTTGTTCTTCTTGACGGGAGTCGGGCCATTCCTCCATGGGAGTTAATCACGTGGCATTATTTAATCATCTAAGTACTACTTCCTTGACAATCACTGGAGTATGGTTCCATCTTTTGAAAGTTAAGTATGGAGGACTATCCAATTTTTAACTTACTTGATTGCGTAAGTAATGATGGTGTCATCCCTCATGTGGCTGTTGTGGGATTGACAGAGCAGGAGATCGGTACCAGAAGCAGTGCCCAGAGAATGGGGGACACTGCCTTATGCACTGATTACTGATTACGTAATAGTAGATTTTTAACAATCGAATGATTACACGATTTTAAAAAACTGTACTGTTTCGCATCATCAGTTTCTGAGAGGTTGCAACAGAACTGACCCATGAAGGACACAGTGACCACCTATTTTAAAAATGGAATAACTGAATAATCTCCTGATCAGGGAATCTCATCTAATGAACTCTGTCGGGCTGATAACATGACACACCACCAACAATTAATCACTCTAAATAACCATATTAGAAAGCAGGATACAGGACTTAATAGAGAAAAGTCAATTGAGGAATCCAAAATGACTGAAAGAAACATAAGACACTGCTCAAAATCCTTAATCATCAGCCTAATGCAAATCTACACAACTCTGAGAAACCATGGGGTCAAGCTCCTCTAATGGTAAGAGGATGAAGAGGAATTTATTTTATTTTCAAGAAAGGGAAAAGGATGATGGTAGAGGCGATGAACTGTATTGTTTCCATTTAGAAATTAGCAAATTGAAGCATAGAAAACAGGTTTAAAATACTCATCACTGTACTTGAATGGCACAATGATGCTTTCGTTTTCATGCTTATGTCACTATAGGCATGTTGTAGCTTGAGAGACGGGTAAATATGTAGAACTCAAAAGAAAGAGCCCTGCTTTGTTTTTGTGAGAAACTCAGTGAGGCTGTAAGGTTAGTTCATCGGTGGGTATACTCCTTTAAGCCTGTGGGAGGGGCACTAGAATGTGACAGAATGTTGGTTCATAAATGTAGCCTGGCAACCCTGCTTGCATTCTGTATCCTGGTATCATGGGCCAAGGACGAGAGAGCAGCTTCGAGAAAGAGTTATCTTGGGACATTACAGTCTCCCAAGATAACTATCTCCTAAAACTTTTCATGACAGCATTTGATTCGCCTAACCAAGTCATAGCCATACCTCTGGAAGTTTGCCTACGGCTTTTACTGGTTACCAAATGCAAGTTTACCTCATCAGAGGACATAGGCTGTGGAGAAACAGTTCAGAGACTTCTGTTTATGAATACTCTCTCTCCTCAGAAGTAAAACTATGGAACAAAAGATAATAAGACTCACGATTATTCATCAAAAAGGTGAGTTTGACATTGTTGAATTCCTTCAGGAAGGTGATAATCCGTTTGTTAGAGTAGACTTAGCGATTGTTAGATTTCAGTCCATCTCTTTTGAGGCAGCCGTCCAACATTAAATATGTGATATCTTCTAAAAACCCTGCATACACAATGAGAGTTCAGCATTTAAACATGTTACTACTCTGCTCTGCGATTAAATAAGGGATGAAACTTGGAATTTCCCACAATCATGTGGGAGTCAACTGAGACTCAATTGTGTGGAGCATGGCAGACCATTTCATCCTCTGGTTATGTTGTTATTTGTTTATTAAAATTGGACATTAGATAATCCATGATCAGTGGATTGTGGTGACGCGATGTGGGAGGCAATTATTATAGACCATCTTAATATCAATTATGTAGTTAAAATATTTAAATTAATCACGACAGCATCGTTCATGAGCCTGGTTTGGAGCCACCTTAGGGAAGTGGATGATGTTACATGAACTCATTATTTGATTATTTAGTTATATAAAACAATGATTTTATCGTCCATGACACCTGGAATCTGGTGCCACAGATCACCTAATTACATAATTAATTACTTTAAACTGACAATCTGTGTTAATCCCCAGGATAATGTAAATATTTGTATAGTTATGTAAACAACAATCCTCCATTCCATGAAGAGACCTGTAAAGCTCCCTCTTGTGGAGATAATGTGCAATATCTACACATATTATGATTCATTGACTCAATTGGTGATGATGACATCCTTCATGAATGGAGTCTGGCCATGCTTCCCTGCCAGTAAAATGCTACATCCCCTATTTATTGTGACAGTTAGCTATTACTAACTTATTTAATTCTTTAAATTATGCAAACGAAGGACAGTGCCATCACCGATTACGGTTAGGGTGCAAATACCTGTCAGGGACAAGGTTAGGAAAGTTGTAGACATGGGCAGAGCGTTTTCTGAATGATCTATGCATCTCCCAGAGTACGAGGGATGCTGGGTGATTGAGTCCAGAATGTTGCACGGTGCCCTCCGAGAAGTACAAGGACTTCATCAAGGCCGGCACGGTGGTCTGGGTGTTGACTACCTGCTCTTCCTCCACATCTTCACACCGGTTGTGATCTGCCATGAGAAGAAGGAGTGGCACTAGGAGGTCGGCACCATCACCGAGACCTGGCAAAAGGATGACGACTCAGAACACGGAGGAACATCTCTCTCTCTCAGCTATGCTGGTGATGCCCCTGCTGTAGCCATCTTTTCAGCTGTTATCAACATTGTGGCTACTACTGCTATGCCAGAATTGGGCCCATTATCTCACGTCCTGCCACAACACAACAGAGATTCAGGCGCTTGTGATGAGTTCAAGCCAATTCATCACGCAAGACAGTATGATTATCTGACGATTAACTGATGGCATTTTAAAATTGTGTGATGACAGCATACAGTTTCATACCTGGCAAGTCTGCCCAGGAATTGATGTTACAAAAAAAGGTCAACGGTTTACATATTTAAAGATGTAATTATTAAATTCTTTCATTATATAATCTGTGATCCCTGAAGTTTGGCGCCACCTTGTGTGACTCAAGTGTGACAGACTATCTAAATATCTGATTATTTCATTCTTCAAATCTGTCTATTTCTACTCCAGGAAGAGTGTAGTCTTGATCCACCATGTTGGTGTTAAATTGTATCTTGTGAATTCTTTCTTTCTTTCTTCCTTTCCTTATTTAAATCAATGTTGATATCATTTTGTTATCTCTCTAAGGGTGAATTATGAGAAACTTTCTCTTTATTCGTTCATTTTTTGTTCAAATCTAAGATTAAGAACTCAATGTCTATTCAGTATTGAGCAATCATTTAGGCTTCACGCATAAAACACCATCCACTTGTTTAATGTTTATTCATTTTATGATGAAAATCTGTCATTATGTATTCAGTGATCACTGGAGTTTTGAGCCTCCTTAGGGGAGACCGTTGTACCAGACCATCACATAATCTAATACTACACTTGCTTCTTTAACTGTTAAACTAGGAAATTAGGTAATAATTCATCATTTAATTGACGTATTTACAAGACAGGTAATGTTATGGACCCTAAGTCCCTTTTGGAGTCAGATTGTGGGAGTTGATGATGTAATATCATCTCATTACTTCATCATTTAGCTGTGTAAATAGATCTTTACATCAGCGATAGGTTTAGGACTTTGGTGCCATCTCGTCAGTGTTACTATAAAAGGCCCACTAATTAATTATCAATTTAATTTTTTAAAAACATCATTATTCCAGGAAGAGATCATTCTGACTACTCCATGTGGGATTTAAGTGTGCACCACCATGTCATTTTTCAATCATTTTTTCATTATATATTAATTATTTCAATCGATGAAGATGTTGTTCTTCTTGACGGGAGTCGGGCCATTCCTCCATGGGAGTTAATCACGTGGCATTATTTAATCATCTAAGTACTACTTCCTTGACAATCACTGGAGTATGGTTCCATCTTTTGAAAGTTAAGTATGGAGGACTATCCAATTTTTAACTTACTTGATTGCGTAAGTAATGATGGTGTCATCCCTCATGTGGCTGTTGTGGGATTGACAGAGCAGGAGATCGGTACCAGAAGCAGTGCCCAGAGAATGGGGGACACTGCCTTATGCACTGATTACTGATTACGTAATAGTAGATTTTTAACAATCGAATGATTACACGATTTTAAAAAACTGTACTGTTTCGCATCATCAGTTTCTGAGAGGTTGCAACAGAACTGACCCATGAAGGACACAGTGACCACCTATTTTAAAAATGGAATAACTGAATAATCTCCTGATCAGGGAATCTCATCTAATGAACTCTGTCGGGCTGATAACATGACACACCACCAACAATTAATCACTCTAAATAACCATATTAGAAAGCAGGATACAGGACTTAATAGAGAAAAGTCAATTGAGGAATCCAAAATGACTGAAAGAAACATAAGACACTGCTCAAAATCCTTAATCATCAGCCTAATGCAAATCTACACAACTCTGAGAAACCATGGGGTCAAGCTCCTCTAATGGTAAGAGGATGAAGAGGAATTTATTTTATTTTCAAGAAAGGGAAAAGGATGATGGTAGAGGCGATGAACTGTATTGTTTCCATTTAGAAATTAGCAAATTGAAGCATAGAAAACAGGTTTAAAATACTCATCACTGTACTTGAATGGCACAATGATGCTTTCGTTTTCATGCTTATGTCACTATAGGCATGTTGTAGCTTGAGAGACGGGTAAATATGTAGAACTCAAAAGAAAGAGCCCTGCTTTGTTTTTGTGAGAAACTCAGTGAGGCTGTAAGGTTAGTTCATCGGTGGGTATGCTCCTTTAAGCCTGTGGGAGGGGCACTAGAATGTGACAGAATGTTGGTTCATAAATGTAGCCTGGCAACCCTGCTTGCATTCTGTATCCTGGTATCATGGGCCAAGGACGAGAGAGCAGCTTCGAGAAAGAGTTATCTTGGGACATTACAGTCTCCCAAGATAACTATCTCCTAAAACTTTTCATGACAGCATTTGATTCGCCTAACCAAGTCATAGCCATACCTCTGGAAGTTTGCCTACGGCTTTTACTGGTTACCAAATGCAAGTTTACCTCATCAGAGGACATAGGCTGTGGAGAAACAGTTCAGAGACTTCTGTTTATGAATACTCTCTCTCCTCAGAAGTAAAACTATGGAACAAAAGATAATAAGACTCACGATTATTCATCAAAAAGGTGAGTTTGACATTGTTGAATTCCTTCAGGAAGGTGATAATCCGTTTGTTAGAGTAGACTTAGCGATTGTTAGATTTCAGTCCATCTCTTTTGAGGCAGCCGTCCAACATTAAATATGTGATATCTTCTAAAAACCCTGCATACACAATGAGAGCTCAGCATTTAAACATGTTACTACTCTGCTCTGCGATTAAATAAGGGATGAAACTTGGAATTTCCCACAATCATGTGGGAGTCAACTGAGACTCAATTGTGTGGAGCATGGCAGACCATTTCATCCTCTGGTTATGTTGTTATTTGTTTATTAAAATTGGACATTAGATAATCCATGATCAGTGGATTGTGGTGACGCGATGTGGGAGGCAATTATTATAGACCATCTTAATATCAATTATGTAGTTAAAATATTTAAATTAATCACGACAGCATCGTTCATGAGCCTGGTTTGGAGCCACCTTAGGGAAGTGGATGATGTTACATGAACTCATTATTTGATTATTTAGTTATATAAAACAATGATTTTATCGTCCATGACACCTGGAATCTGGTGCCACAGATCACCTAATTACATAATTAATTACTTTAAACTGACAATCTGTGTTAATCCCCAGGATAATGTAAATATTTGTATAGTTATGTAAACAACAATCCTCCATTCCATGAAGAGACCTGTAAAGCTCCCTCTTGTGGAGATAATGTGCAATATCTACACATATTATGATTCATTGACTCAATTGGTGATGATGACATCCTTCATGAATGGAGTCTGGCCATGCTTCCCTGCCAGTAAAATGCTACATCCCCTATTTATTGTGACAGTTAGCTATTACTAACTTATTTAATTCTTTAAATTATGCAAACGAAGGACAGTGCCATCACCGATTACGGTTAGGGTGCAAATACCTGTCAGGGACAAGGTTAGGAAAGTTGTAGACATGGGCAGAGCGTTTTCTGAATGATCTATGCATCTCCCAGAGTACGAGGGATGCTGGGTGATTGAGTCCAGAATGTTGCACGGTGCCCTCCGAGAAGTACAAGGACTTCATCAAGGCCGGCACGGTGGTCTGGGTGTTGACTACCTGCTCTTCCTCCACATCTTCACACCGGTTGTGATCTGCCATGAGAAGAAGGAGTGGCACTAGGAGGTCGGCACCATCACCGAGACCTGGCAAAAGGATGACGACTCAGAACACGGAGGAACATCTCTCTCTCTCAGCTATGCTGGTGATGCCCCTGCTGTAGCCATCTTTTCAGCTGTTATCAACATTGTGGCTACTACTGCTATGCCAGAATTGGGCCCATTATCTCACGTCCTGCCACAACACAACAGAGATTCAGGCGCTTGTGATGAGTTCAAGCCAATTCATCACGCAAGACAGTATGATTATCTGACGATTAACTGATGGCATTTTAAAATTGTGTGATGACAGCATACAGTTTCATACCTGGCAAGTCTGCCCAGGAATTGATGTTACAAAAAAAGGTCAACGGCTTACATATTTAAAGATGTAATTATTAAATTCTTTCATTATATAATCTGTGATCCCTGAAGTTTGGCGCCACCTTGTGTGACTCAAGTGTGACAGACTATCTAAATATCTGATTATTTCATTCTTCAAATCTGTCTATTTCTACTCCAGGAAGAGTGTAGTCTTGATCCACCATGTTGGTGTTAAATTGTATCTTGTGAATTCTTTCTTTCTTTCTTCCTTTCCTTATTTAAATCAATGTTGATATCATTTTGTTATCTCTCTAAGGGTGAATTATGAGAAACTTTCTCTTTATTCGTTCATTTTTTGTTCAAATCTAAGATTAAGAACTCAATGTCTATTCAGTATTGAGCAATCATTTAGGCTTCACGCATAAAACACCATCCACTTGTTTAATGTTTATTCATTTTATGATGAAAATCTGTCATTATGTATTCAGTGATCACTGGAGTTTTGAGCCTCCTTAGGGGAGACCGTTGTACCAGACCATCACATAATCTAATACTACACTTGCTTCTTTAACTGTTAAACTAGGAAATTAGGTAATAATTCATCATTTAATTGACGTATTTACAAGACAGGTAATGTTATGGACCCTAAGTCCCTTTTGGAGTCAGATTGTGGGAGTTGATGATGTAATATCATCTCATTACTTCATCATTTAGCTGTGTAAATAGATCTTTACATCAGCGATAGGTTTAGGACTTTGGTGCCATCTCGTCAGTGTTACTATAAAAGGCCCACTAATTAATTATCAATTTAATTTTTTAAAAACATCATTATTCCAGGAAGAGATCATTCTGACTACTCCATGTGGGATTTAAGTGTGCACCACCATGTCATTTTTCAATCATTTTTTCATTATATATTAATTATTTCAATCGATGACGATGTTGTTCTCGTTGACGGGAGTCGGGCCATTCCTCCATGGGAGTTAATCACGTGGCATTATTTAATCATCTAAGTACTACTTCCTTGACAATCACTGGAGTATGGTTCCATCTTTTGAAAGTTAAGTATGGAGGACTATCCAATTTTTAACTTACTTGATTGCGTAAGTAATGATGGTGTCATCCCTCATGTGGCTGTTGTGGGATTGACAGAGCAGGAGATCGGTACCAGAAGCAGTGCCCAGAGAATGGGGGACACTGCCTTATGCACTGATTACTGATTACGTAATAGTAGATTTTTAACAATCGAATGATTACACGATTTTAAAAAACTGTACTGTTTCGCATCATCAGTTTCTGAGAGGTTGCAACAGAACTGACCCATGAAGGACACAGTGACCACCTATTTTAAAAATGGAATAACTGAATAATCTCCTGATCAGGGAATCTCATCTAATGAACTCTGTCGGGCTGATAACATGACACACCACCAACAATTAATCACTCTAAATAACCATATTAGAAAGCAGGATACAGGACTTAATAGAGAAAAGTCAATTGAGGAATCCAAAATGACTGAAAGAAACATAAGACACTGCTCAAAATCCTTAATCATCAGCCTAATGCAAATCTACACAACTCTGAGAAACCATGGGGTCAAGCTCCTCTAATGGTAAGAGGATGAAGAGGAATTTATTTTATTTTCAAGAAAGGGAAAAGGATGATGGTAGAGGCGATGAACTGTATTGTTTCCATTTAGAAATTAGCAAATTGAAGCATAGAAAACAGGTTTAAAATACTCATCACTGTACTTGAATGGCACAATGATGCTTTCGTTTTCATGCTTATGTCACTATAGGCATGTTGTAGCTTGAGAGACGGGTAAATATGTAGAACTCAAAAGAAAGAGCCCTGCTTTGTTTTTGTGAGAAACTCAGTGAGGCTGTAAGGTTAGTTCATCGGTGGGTATGCTCCTTTAAGCCTGTGGGAGGGGCACTAGAATGTGACAGAATGTTGGTTCATAAATGTAGCCTGGCAACCCTGCTTGCATTCTGTATCCTGGTATCATGGGCCAAGGACGAGAGAGCAGCTTCGAGAAAGAGTTATCTTGGGACATTACAGTCTCCCAAGATAACTATCTCCTAAAACTTTTCATGACAGCATTTGATTCGCCTAACCAAGTCATAGCCATACCTCTGGAAGTTTGCCTACGGCTTTTACTGGTTACCAAATGCAAGTTTACCTCATCAGAGGACATAGGCTGTGGAGAAACAGTTCAGAGACTTCTGTTTATGAATACTCTCTCTCCTCAGAAGTAAAACTATGGAACAAAAGATAATAAGACTCACGATTATTCATCAAAAAGGTGAGTTTGACATTGTTGAATTCCTTCAGGAAGGTGATAATCCGTTTGTTAGAGTAGACTTAGCGATTGTTAGATTTCAGTCCATCTCTTTTGAGGCAGCCGTCCAACATTAAATATGTGATATCTTCTAAAAACCCTGCATACACAATGAGAGTTCAGCATTTAAACATGTTACTACTCTGCTCTGCGATTAAATAAGGGATGAAACTTGGAATTTCCCACAATCATGTGGGAGTCAACTGAGACTCAATTGTGTGGAGCATGGCAGACCATTTCATCCTCTGGTTATGTTGTTATTTGTTTATTAAAATTGGACATTAGATAATCCATGATCAGTGGATTGTGGTGACGCGATGTGGGAGGCAATTATTATAGACCATCTTAATATCAATTATGTAGTTAAAATATTTAAATTAATCACGACAGCATCGTTCATGAGCCTGGTTTGGAGCCACCTTAGGGAAGTGGATGATGTTACATGAACTCATTATTTGATTATTTAGTTATATAAAACAATGATTTTATCGTCCATGACACCTGGAATCTGGTGCCACAGATCACCTAATTACATAATTAATTACTTTAAACTGACAATCTGTGTTAATCCCCAGGATAATGTAAACATTTGTATAGTTATGTAAACAACAATCCTCCATTCCATGAAGAGACCTGTAAAGCTCCCTCTTGTGGAGATAATGTGCAATATCTACACATATTATGATTCATTGACTCAATTGGTGATGATGACATCCTTCATGAATGGAGTCTGGCCATGCTTCCCTGCCAGTAAAATGCTACATCCCCTATTTATTGTGACAGTTAGCTATTACTAACTTATTTAATTCCTTAAATTATGCAAACGAAGGACAGTGCCATCACCGATTACGGTTAGGGTGCAAATACCTGTCAGGGACAAGGTTAGGAAAGTTGTAGACATGGGCAGAGCGTTTTCTGAATGATCTATGCATCTCCCAGAGTACGAGGGATGCTGGGTGATTGAGTCCAGAATGTTGCACGGTGCCCTCCGAGAAGTACAAGGACTTCATCAAGGCCGGCACGGTGGTCTGGGTGTTGACTACCTGCTCTTCCTCCACATCTTCACACCGGTTGTGATCTGCCATGAGAAGAAGGAGTGGCACTAGGAGGTCGGCACCATCACCGAGACCTGGCAAAAGGATGACGACTCAGAACACGGAGGAACATCTCTCTCTCTCAGCTATGCTGGTGATGCCCCTGCTGTAGCCATCTTTTCAGCTGTTATCAACATTGTGGCTACTACTGCTATGCCAGAATTGGGCCCATTATCTCACGTCCTGCCACAACACAACAGAGATTCAGGCGCTTGTGATGAGTTCAAGCCAATTCATCACGCAAGACAGTATGATTATCTGACGATTAACTGATGGCATTTTAAAATTGTGTGATGACAGCATACAGTTTCATACCTGGCAAGTCTGCCCAGGAATTGATGTTACAAAAAAAGGTCAACGGTTTACATATTTAAAGATGTAATTATTAAATTCTTTCATTATATAATCTGTGATCCCTGAAGTTTGGCGCCACCTTGTGTGACTCAAGTGTGACAGACTATCTAAATATCTGATTATTTCATTCTTCAAATCTGTCTATTTCTACTCCAGGAAGAGTGTAGTCTTGATCCACCATGTTGGTGTTAAATTGTATCTTGTGAATTCTTTCTTTCTTTCTTCCTTTCCTTATTTAAATCAATGTTGATATCATTTTGTTATCTCTCTAAGGGTGAATTATGAGAAACTTTCTCTTTATTCATTCATTTTTTGTTCAAATCTAAGATTAAGAACTCAATGTCTATTCAGTATTGAGCAATCATTTAGGCTTCACGCATAAAACACCATCCACTTGTTTAATGTTTATTCATTTTATGATGAAAATCTGTCATTATGTATTCAGTGATCACTGGAGTTTTGAGCCTCCTTAGGGGAGACCGTTGTACCAGACCATCACATAATCTAATACTACACTTGCTTCTTTAACTGTTAAACTAGGAAATTAGGTAATAATTCATCATTTAATTGACGTATTTACAAGACAGGTAATGTTATGGACCCTAAGTCCCTTTTGGAGTCAGATTGTGGGAGTTGATGATGTAATATCATCTCATTACTTCATCATTTAGCTGTGTAAATAGATCTTTACATCAGCGATAGGTTTAGGACTTTGGTGCCATCTCGTCAGTGTTACTATAAAAGGCCCGCTAATTAATTATCAATTTAATTTTTTAAAAACATCATTATTCCAGGAAGAGATCATTCTGACTACTCCATGTGGGATTTAAGTGTGCACCACCATGTCATTTTTCAATCATTTTTTCATTATATATTAATTATTTCAATCGATGACGATGTTGTTCTTCTTGACGGGAGTCGGGCCATTCCTCCATGGGAGTTAATCACGTGGCATTATTTAATCATCTAAGTACTACTTCCTTGACAATCACTGGAGTATGGTTCCATCTTTTGAAAGTTAAGTATGGAGGACTATCCAATTTTTAACTTACTTGATTGCGTAAGTAATGATGGTGTCATCCCTCATGTGGCTGTTGTGGGATTGACAGAGCAGGAGATCGGTACCAGAAGCAGTGCCCAGAGAATGGGGGACACTGCCTTATGCACTGATTACTGATTACCTAATAGTAGATTTTTAACAATCGAATGATTACACGATTTTAAAAAACTGTACTGTTTCGCATCATCAGTTTCTGAGAGGTTGCAACAGAACTGACCCATGAAGGACACAGTGACCACCTATTTTAAAAATGGAATAACTGAATAATCTCCTGATCAGGGAATCTCATCTAATGAACTCTGTCGGGCTGATAACATGACACACCACCAACAATTAATCACTCTAAATAACCATATTAGAAAGCAGGATACAGGACTTAATAGAGAAAAGTCAATTGAGGAATCCAAAATGACTGAAAGAAACATAAGACACTGCTCAAAATCCTTAATCATCAGCCTAATGCAAATCTACACAACTCTGAGAAACCATGGGGTCAAGCTCCTCTAATGGTAAGAGGATGAAGAGGAATTTATTTTATTTTCAAGAAAGGGAAAAGGATGATGGTAGAGGCGATGAACTGTATTGTTTCCATTTAGAAATTAGCAAATTGAAGCATAGAAAACAGGTTTAAAATACTCATCACTGTACTTGAATGGCACAATGATGCTTTCGTTTTCATGCTTATGTCACTATAGGCATGTTGTAGCTTGAGAGACGGGTAAATATGTAGAACTCAAAAGAAAGAGCCCTGCTTTGTTTTTGTGAGAAACTCAGTGAGGCTGTAAGGTTAGTTCATCGGTGGGTATGCTCCTTTAAGCCTGTGGGAGGGGCACTAGAATGTGACAGAATGTTGGTTCATAAATGTAGCCTGGCAACCCTGCTTGCATTCTGTATCCTGGTATCATGGGCCAAGGACGAGAGAGCAGCTTCGAGAAAGAGTTATCTTGGGACATTACAGTCTCCCAAGATAACTATCTCCTAAAACTTTTCATGACAGCATTTGATTCGCCTAACCAAGTCATAGCCATACCTCTGGAAGTTTGCCTACGGCTTTTACTGGTTACCAAATGCAAGTTTACCTCATCAGAGGACATAGGCTGTGGAGAAACAGTTCAGAGACTTCTGTTTATGAATACTCTCTCTCCTCAGAAGTAAAACTATGGAACAAAAGATAATAAGACTCACGATTATTCATCAAAAAGGTGAGTTTGACATTGTTGAATTCCTTCAGGAAGGTGATAATCCGTTTGTTAGAGTAGACTTAGCGATTGTTAGATTTCAGTCCATCTCTTTTGAGGCAGCCGTCCAACATTAAATATGTGATATCTTCTAAAAACCCTGCATACACAATGAGAGTTCAGCATTTAAACATGTTACTACTCTGCTCTGCGATTAAATAAGGGATGAAACTTGGAATTTCCCACAATCATGTGGGAGTCAACTGAGACTCAATTGTGTGGAGCATGGCAGACCATTTCATCCTCTGGTTATGTTGTTATTTGTTTATTAAAATTGGACATTAGATAATCCATGATCAGTGGATTGTGGTGACGCGATGTGGGAGGCAATTATTATAGACCATCTTAATATCAATTATGTAGTTAAAATATTTAAATTAATCACGACAGCATCGTTCATGAGCCTGGTTTGGAGCCACCTTAGGGAAGTGGATGATGTTACATGAACTCATTATTTGATTATTTAGTTATATAAAACAATGATTTTATCGTCCATGACACCTGGAATCTGGTGCCACAGATCACCTAATTACATAATTAATTACTTTAAACTGACAATCTGTGTTAATCCCCAGGATAATGTAAATATTTGTATAGTTATGTAAACAACAATCCTCCATTCCATGAAGAGACCTGTAAAGCTCCCTCTTGTGGAGATAATGTGCAATATCTACACATATTATGATTCATTGACTCAATTGGTGATGATGACATCCTTCATGAATGGAGTCTGGCCATGCTTCCCTGCCAGTAAAATGCTACATCCCCTATTTATTGTGACAGTTAGCTATTACTAACTTATTTAATTCCTTAAATTATGCAAACGAAGGACAGTGCCATCACCGATTACGGTTAGGGTGCAAATACCTGTCAGGGACAAGGTTAGGAAAGTTGTAGACATGGGCAGAGCGTTTTCTGAATGATCTATGCATCTCCCAGAGTACGAGGGATGCTGGGTGATTGAGTCCAGAATGTTGCACGGTGCCCTCCGAGAAGTACAAGGACTTCATCAAGGCCGGCACGGTGGTCTGGGTGTTGACTACCTGCTCTTCCTCCACATCTTCACACCGGTTGTGATCTGCCATGAGAAGAAGGAGTGGCACTAGGAGGTCGGCACCATCACCGAGACCTGGCAAAAGGATGACGACACAGAACACGGAGGAACATCTCTCTCTCTCAGCTATGCTGGTGATGCCCCTGCTGTAGCCATCTTTTCAGCTGTTATCAACATTGTGGCTACTACTGCTATGCCAGAATTGGGCCCATTATCTCACGTCCTGCCACAACACAACAGAGATTCAGGCGCTTGTGATGAGTTCAAGCCAATTCATCACGCAAGACAGTATGATTATCTGACGATTAACTGATGGCATTTTAAAATTGTGTGATGACAGCATACAGTTTCATACCTGGCAAGTCTGCCCAGGAATTGATGTTACAAAAAAAGGTCAACGGTTTACATATTTAAAGATGTAATTATTAAATTCTTTCATTATATAATCTGTGATCCCTGAAGTTTGGCGCCCACCTTGTGTGACTCAAGTGTGACAGACTATCTAAATATCTGATTATTTCATTCTTCAAATCTGTCTATTTCTACTCCAGGAAGAGTGTAGTCTTGATCCACCATGTTGGTGTTAAATTGTATCTTGTGAATTCTTTCTTTCTTTCTTCCTTTCCTTATTTAAATCAATGTTGATATCATTTTGTTATCTCTCTAAGGGTGAATTATGAGAAACTTTCTCTTTATTCGTTCATTTTTTGTTCAAATCTAAGATTAAGAACTCAATGTCTATTCAGTATTGAGCAATCATTTAGGCTTCACGCATAAAACACCATCCACTTGTTTAATGTTTATTCATTTTATGATGAAAATCTGTCATTATGTATTCAGTGATCACTGGAGTTTTGAGCCTCCTTAGGGGAGACCGTTGTACCAGACCATCACATAATCTAATACTACACTTGCTTCTTTAACTGTTAAACTAGGAAATTAGGTAATAATTCATCATTTAATTGACGTATTTACAAGACAGGTAATGTTATGGACCCTAAGTCCCTTTTGGAGTCAGATTGTGGGAGTTGATGATGTAATATCATCTCATTACTTCATCATTTAGCTGTGTAAATAGATCTTTACATCAGCGATAGGTTTAGGACTTTGGTGCCATCTCGTCAGTGTTACTATAAAAGGCCCACTAATTAATTATCAATTTAATTTTTTAAAAACATCATTATTCCAGGAAGAGATCATTCTGACTACTCCATGTGGGATTTAAGTGTGCACCACCATGTCATTTTTCAATCATTTTTTCATTATATATTAATTATTTCAATCGATGACGATGTTGTTCTCGTTGACGGGAGTCGGGCCATTCCTCCATGGGAGTTAATCACGTGGCATTCTTTAATCATCTAAGTACTACTTCCTTGACAATCACTGGAGTATGGTTCCATCTTTTGAAAGTTAAGTATGGAGGACTATCCAATTTTTAACTTACTTGATTGCGTAAGTAATGATGGTGTCATCCCTCATGTGGCTGTTGTGGGATTGACAGAGCAGGAGATCGGTACCAGAAGCAGTGCCCAGAGAATGGGGGACACTGCCTTATGCACTGATTACTGATTACGTAATAGTAGATTTTTAACAATCGAATGATTACACGATTTTAAAAAACTGTACTGTTTCGCATCATCAGTTTCTGAGAGGTTGCAACAGAACTGACCCATGAAGGACACAGTGACCACCTATTTTAAAAATGGAATAACTGAATAATCTCCTGATCAGGGAATCTCATCTAATGAACTCTGTCGGGCTGATAACATGACACACCACCAACAATTAATCACTCTAAATAACCATATTAGAAAGCAGGATACAGGACTTAATAGAGAAAAGTCAATTGAGGAATCCAAAATGACTGAAAGAAACATAAGACACTGCTCAAAATCCTTAATCATCAGCCTAATGCAAATCTACACAACTCTGAGAAACCATGGGGTCAAGCTCCTCTAATGGTAAGAGGATGAAGAGGAATTTATTTTATTTTCAAGAAAGGGAAAAGGATGATGGTAGAGGCGATGAACTGTATTGTTTCCATTTAGAAATTAGCAAATTGAAGCATAGAAAACAGGTTTAAAATACTCATCACTGTACTTGAATGGCACAATGATGCTTTCGTTTTCATGCTTATGTCACTATAGGCATGTTGTAGCTTGAGAGACGGGTAAATATGTAGAACTCAAAAGAAAGAGCCCTGCTTTGTTTTTGTGAGAAACTCAGTGAGGCTGTAAGGTTAGTTCATCGGTGGGTATACTCCTTTAAGCCTGTGGGAGGGGCACTAGAATGTGACAGAATGTTGGTTCATAAATGTAGCCTGGCAACCCTGCTTGCATTCTGTATCCTGGTATCATGGGCCAAGGACGAGAGAGCAGCTTCGAGAAAGAGTTATCTTGGGACATTACAGTCTCCCAAGATAACTATCTCCTAAAACTTTTCATGACAGCATTTGATTCGCCTAACCAAGTCATAGCCATAC
Organism: Phodopus roborovskii; assembly: GCF_943737965.1. Classification (NCBI taxonomy): domain Eukaryota; kingdom Metazoa; phylum Chordata; class Mammalia; order Rodentia; family Cricetidae; genus Phodopus; species Phodopus roborovskii. The sequence goes on along the minus strand of NW_026126887.1, from coordinate 19,879 downwards.
CTCTGGAAGTTTGCCTACGGCTTTTACTGGTTACCAAATGCAAGTTTACCTCATCAGAGGACATAGGCTGTGGAGAAACAGTTCAGAGACTTCTGTTTATGAATACTCTCTCTCCTCAGAAGTAAAACTATGGAACAAAAGATAATAAGACTCACGATTATTCATCAAAAAGGTGAGTTTGACATTGTTGAATTCCTTCAGGAAGGTATTAATCCGTTTGTTAGAGTAGACTTAGCGATTGTTAGATTTCAGTCCATCTCTTTTGAGGCAGCCGTCCAACATTAAATATGTGATATCTTCTAAAAACCCTGCATACACAATGAGAGCTCAGCATTTAAACATGTTACTACTCTGCTCTGCGATTAAATAAGGGATGAAACTTGGAATTTCCCACAATCATGTGGGAGTCAACTGAGACTCAATTGTGTGGAGCATGGCAGACCATTTCATCCTCTGGTTATGTTGTTATTTGTTTATTAAAATTGGACATTAGATAATCCATGATCAGTGGATTGTGGTGACGCGATGTGGGAGGCAATTATTATAGACCATCTTAATATCAATTATGTAGTTAAAATATTTAAATTAATCACGACAGCATCGTTCATGAGCCTGGTTTGGAGCCACCTTAGGGAAGTGGATGATGTTACATGAACTCATTATTTGATTATTTAGTTATATAAAACAATGATTTTATCGTCCATGACACCTGGAATCTGGTGCCACAGATCACCTAATTACATAATTAATTACTTTAAACTGACAATCTGTGTTAATCCCCAGGATAATGTAAATATTTGTATAGTTATGTAAACAACAATCCTCCATTCCATGAAGAGACCTGTAAAGCTCCCTCTTGTGGAGATAATGTGCAATATCTACACATATTATGATTCATTGACTCAATTGGTGATGATGACATCCTTCATGAATGGAGTCTGGCCATGCTTCCCTGCCAGTAAAATGCTACATCCCCTATTTATTGTGACAGTTAGCTATTACTAACTTATTTAATTCCTTAAATTATGCAAACGAAGGACAGTGCCATCACCGATTACGGTTAGGGTGCAAATACCTGTCAGGGACAAGGTTAGGAAAGTTGTAGACATGGGCAGAGCGTTTTCTGAATGATCTATGCATCTCCCAGAGTACGAGGGATGCTGGGTGATTGAGTCCAGAATGTTGTACGGTGCCCTCCGAGAAGTACAAGGACTTCATCAAGGCCGGCACGGTGGTCTGGGTGTTGACTACCTGCTCTTCCTCCACATCTTCACACCAGTTGTGATCTGCCATGAGAAGAAGGAGTGGCACTAGGAGGTCGGCACCATCACCGAGACCTGGCAAAAGGATGACGACTCAGAACACGGAGGAACATCTCTCTCTCTCAGCTATGCTGGTGATGCCCCTGCTGTAGCCATCTTTTCAGCTGTTATCAACATTGTGGCTACTACTGCTATGCCAGAATTGGGCCCATTATCTCACGTCCTGCCACAACACAACAGAGATTCAGGCGCTTGTGATGAGTTCAAGCCAATTCATCACGCAAGACAGTATGATTATCTGACGATTAACTGATGGCATTTTAAAATTGTGTGATGACAGCATACAGTTTCATACCTGGCAAGTCTGCCCAGGAATTGATGTTACAAAAAAAGGTCAACGGTTTACATATTTAAAGATGTAATTATTAAATTCTTTCATTATATAATCTGTGATCCCTGAAGTTTGGCGCCACCTTGTGTGACTCAAGTGTGACAGACTATCTAAATATCTGATTATTTCATTCTTCAAATCTGTCTATTTCTACTCCAGGAAGAGTGTAGTCTTGATCCACCATGTTGGTGTTAAATTGTATCTTGTGAATTCTTTCTTTCTTTCTTCCTTTCCTTATTTAAATCACTGTTGATATCATTTTGTTATCTCTCTAAGGGTGAATTATGAGAAACTTTCTCTTTATTCGTTCATTTTTTGTTCAAATCTAAGATTAAGAACTCAATGTCTATTCAGTATTGAGCAATCATTTAGGCTTCACGCATAAAACACCATCCACTTGTTTAATGTTTATTCATTTTATGATGAAAATCTGTCATTATGTATTCAGTGATCACTGGAGTTTTGAGCCTCCTTAGGGGGAGACCGTTGTACCAGACCATCACATAATCTAATACTACACTTGCTTCTTTAACTGTTAAACTAGGAAATTAGGTAATAATTCATCATTTAATTGACGTATTTACAAGACAGGTAATGTTATGGACCCTAAGTCCCTTTTGGAGTCAGATTGTGGGAGTTGATGATGTAATATCATCTCATTACTTCATCATTTAGCTGTGTAAATAGATCTTTACATCAGCGATAGGTTTAGGACTTTGGTGCCATCTCGTCAGTGTTACTATAAAAGGCCCACTAATTAATTATCAATTTAATTTTTTAAAAACATCATTATTCCAGGAAGAGATCATTCTGACTACTCCATGTGGGATTTAAGTGTGCACCACCATGTCATTTTTCAATCATTTTTTCATTATATATTAATTATTTCAATCGATGACGATGTTGTTCTTCTTGACGGGAGTCGGGCCATTCCTCCATGGGAGTTAATCACGTGGCATTCTTTAATCATCTAAGTACTACTTCCTTGACAATCACTGGAGTATGGTTCCATCTTTTGAAAGTTAAGTATGGAGGACTATCCAATTTTTAACTTACTTGATTGCGTAAGTAATGATGGTGTCATCCCTCATGTGGCTGTTGTGGGATTGACAGAGCAGGAGATCGGTACCAGAAGCAGTGCCCAGAGAATGGGGGACACTGCCTTATGCACTGATTACTGATTACGTAATAGTAGATTTTTAACAATCAAATGATTACACGATTTTAAAAAACTGTACTGTTTCGCATCATCAGTTTCTGAGAGGTTGCAACAGAACTGACCCATGAAGGACACAGTGACCACCTATTTTAAAAATGGAATAACTGAATAATCTCCTGATCAGGGAATCTCATCTAATGAACTCTGTCGGGCTGATAACATGACACACCACCAACAATCAATCACTCTAAATAACCATATTAGAAAGCAGGATACAGGACTTAATAGAGAAAAGTCAATTGAGGAATCCAAAATGACTGAAAGAAACATAAGACACTGCTCAAAATCCTTAATCATCAGCCTAATGCAAATCTACACAACTCTGAGAAACCATGGGGTCAAGCTCCTCTAATGGTAAGAGGATGAAGAGGAATTTATTTTATTTTCAAGAAAGGGAAAAGGATGATGGTAGAGGCGATGAACTGTATTGTTTCCATTTAGAAATTAGCAAATTGAAGCATAGAAAACAGGTTTAAAATACTCATCACTGTACTTGAATGGCACAATGATGCTTTCGTTTTCATGCTTATGTCACTATAGGCATGTTGTAGCTTGAGAGACGGGTAAATATGTAGAACTCAAAAGAAAGAGCCCTGCTTTGTTTTTGTGAGAAACTCAGTGAGGCTGTAAGGTTAGTTCATCGGCGGGTATACTCCTTTAAGCCTGTGGGAGGGGCAGTAGAATGTGACAGAATGTTGGTTCATAAATGTAGCCTGGCAACCCTGCTTGCATTCTGTATCCTGGTATCATGGGCCAAGGACGAGAGAGCAGCTTCGAGAAAGAGTTATCTTGGGACATTACAGTCTCCCAAGATAACTATCTCCTAAAACTTTTCATGACAGCATTTGATTCGCCTAACCAAGTCATAGCCATACCTCTGGAAGTTTGCCTACGGCTTTTACTGGTTACCAAATGCAAGTTTACCTCATCAGAGGACATAGGCTGTGGAGAAACAGTTCAGAGACTTCTGTTTATGAATACTCTCTCTCCTCAGAAGTAAAACTATGGAACAAAAGATAATAAGACTCACGATTATTCATCAAAAAGGTGAGTTTGACATTGTTGAATTCCTTCAGGAAGGTGATAATCCGTTTGTTAGAGTAGACTTAGCGATTGTTAGATTTCAGTCCATCTCTTTTGAGGCAGCCGTCCAACATTAAATATGTGATATCTTCTAAAAACCCTGCATACACAATGAGAGTTCAGCATTTAAACATGTTACTACTCTGCTCTGCGATTAAATAAGGGATGAAACTTGGAATTTCCCACAATCATGTGGGAGTCAACTGAGACTCAATTGTGTGGAGCATGGCAGACCATTTCATCCTCTGGTTATGTTGTTATTTGTTTATTAAAATTGGACATTAGATAATCCATGATCAGTGGATTGTGGTGACGCGATGTGGGAGGCAATTATTATAGACCATCTTAATATCAATTATGTAGTTAAAATATTTAAATTAATCACGACAGCATCGTTCATGAGCCTGGTTTGGAGCCACCTTAGGGAAGTGGATGATGTTACATGAACTCATTATTTGATTATTTAGTTATATAAAACAATGATTTTATCGTCCATGACACCTGGAATCTGGTGCCACAGATCACCTAATTACGTAATTAATTACTTTAAACTGACAATCTGTGTTAATCCCCAGGATAATGTAAATATTTGTATAGTTATGTAAACAACAATCCTCCATTCCATGAAGAGACCTGTAAAGCTCCCTCTTGTGGAGATAATGTGCAATATCTACACATATTATGATTCATTGACTCAATTGGTGATGATGACATCCTTCATGAATGGAGTCTGGCCATGCTTCCCTGCCAGTGAAATGCTACATCCCCTATTTATTGTGACAGTTAGCTATTACTAACTTATTTAATTCCTTAAATTATGCAAACGAAGGACAGTGCCATCACCGATTACGGTTAGGGTGCAAATACCTGTCAGGGACAAGGTTAGGAAAGTTGTAGACATGGGCAGAGCGTTTTCTGAATGATCTATGCATCTCCCAGAGTACGAGGGATGCTGGGTGATTGAGTCCAGAATGTTGCACGGTGCCCTCCGAGAAGTACAAGGACTTCATCAAGGCCGGCACGGTGGTCTGGGTGTTGACTACCTGCTCTTCCTCCACATCTTCACACCAGTTGTGATCTGCCATGAGAAGAAGGAGTGGCACTAGGAGGTCGGCACCATCACCGAGACCTGGCAAAAGGATGACGACTCAGAACACGGAGGAACATCTCTCTCTCTCAGCTATGCTGGTGATGCCCCTGCTGTAGCCATCTTTTCAGCTGTTATCAACATTGTGGCTACTACTGCTATGCCAGAATTGGGCCCATTATCTCACGTCCTGCCACAACACAACAGAGATTCAGGCGCTTGTGATGAGTTCAAGCCAATTCATCACGCAAGACAGTATGATTATCTGACGATTAACTGATGGCATTTTAAAATTGTGTGATGACAGCATACAGTTTCACACCTGGCAAGTCTGCCCAGGAATTGATGTTACAAAAAAAGGTCAACGGCTTACATATTTAAAGATGTAATTATTAAATTCTTTCATTATATAATCTGTGATCCCTGAAGTTTGGCGCCACCTTGTGTGACTCAAGTGTGACAGACTATCTAAATATCTGATTATTTCATTCTTCAAATCTGTCTATTTCTACTCCAGGAAGAGTGTAGTCTTGATCCACCATGTTGGTGTTAAATTGTATCTTGTGAATTCTTTCTTTCTTTCTTCCTTTCCTTATTTAAATCACTGTTGATATCATTTTGTTATCTCTCTAAGGGTGAATTATGAGAAACTTTCTCTTTATTCGTTCATTTTTTGTTCAAATCTAAGATTAAGAACTCAATGTCTATTCAGTATTGAGCAATCATTTAGGCTTCACGCATAAAACACCATCCACTTGTTTAATGTTTATTCATTTTATGATGAAAATCTGTCATTATGTATTCAGTGATCACTGGAGTTTTGAGCCTCCTTAGGGGAGACCGTTGTACCAGACCATCACATAATCTAATACTACACTTGCTTCTTTAACTGTTAAACTAGGAAATTAGGTAATAATTCATCATTTAATTGACGTATTTACAAGACAGGTAATGTTATGGACCCTAAGTCCCTTTTGGAGTCAGATTGTGGGAGTTGATGATGTAATATCATCTCATTACTTCATCATTTAGCTGTGTAAATAGATCTTTACATCAGCGATAGGTTTAGGACTTTGGTGCCATCTCGTCAGTGTTACTATAAAAGGCCCACTAATTAATTATCAATTTAATTTTTTAAAAACATCATTATTCCAGGAAGAGATCATTCTGACTACTCCATGTGGGATTTAAGTGTGCACCACCATGTCATTTTTCAATCATTTTTTCATTATATATTAATTATTTCAATCGATGACGATGTTGTTCTTCTTGACAGGAGTCGGGCCATTCCTCCATGGGAGTTAATCACGTGGCATTCTTTAATCATCTAAGTACTACTTCCTTGACAATCACTGGAGTATGGTTCCATCTTTTGAAAGTTAAGTATGGAGGACTATCCAATTTTTAACTTACTTGATTGCGTAAGTAATGATGGTGTCATCCCTCATGTGGCTGTTGTGGGATTGACAGAGCAGGAGATCGGTACCAGAAGCAGTGCCCAGAGAATGGGGGACACTGCCTTATGCACTGATTACTGATTACGTAATAGTAGATTTTTAACAATCGAATGATTACACGATTTTAAAAAACTGTACTGTTTCGCATCATCAGTTTCTGAGAGGTTGCAACAGAACTGACCCATGAAGGACACAGTGACCACCTATTTTAAAAATGGAATAACTGAATAATCTCCTGATCAGGGAATCTCATCTAATGAACTCTGTCGGGCTGATAACATGACACACCACCAACAATCAATCACTCTAAATAACCATATTAGAAAGCAGGATACAGGACTTAATAGAGAAAAGTCAATTGAGGAATCCAAAATGACTGAAAGAAACATAAGACACTGCTCAAAATCCTTAATCATCAGCCTAATGCAAATCTACACAACTCTGAGAAACCATGGGGTCAAGCTCCTCTAATGGTAAGAGGATGAAGAGGAATTTATTTTATTTTCAAGAAAGGGAAAAGGATGATGGTAGAGGCGATGAACTGTATTGTTTCCATTTAGAAATTAGCAAATTGAAGCATAGAAAACAGGTTTAAAATACTCATCACTGTACTTGAATGGCACAATGATGCTTTCGTTTTCATGCTTATGTCACTATAGGCATGTTGTAGCTTGAGAGACGGGTAAATATGTAGAACTCAAAAGAAAGAGCCCTGCTTTGTTTTTGTGAGAAACTCAGTGAGGCTGTAAGGTTAGTTCATCGGCGGGTATACTCCTTTAAGCCTGTGGGAGGGGGCAGTAGAATGTGACAGAATGTTGGTTCATAAATGTAGCCTGGCAACCCTGCTTGCATTCTGTATCCTGGTATCATGGGCCAAGGACGAGAGAGCAGCTTCGAGAAAGAGTTATCTTGGGACATTACAGTCTCCCAAGATAACTATCTCCTAAAACTTTTCATGACAGCATTTGATTCGCCTAACCAAGTCATAGCCATACCTCTGGAAGTTTGCCTACGGCTTTTACTGGTTACCAAATGCAAGTTTACCTCATCAGAGGACATAGGCTGTGGAGAAACAGTTCAGAGACTTCTGTTTATGAATACTCTCTCTCCTCAGAAGTAAAACTATGGAACAAAAGATAATAAGACTCACGATTATTCATCAAAAAGGTGAGTTTGACATTGTTGAATTCCTTCAGGAAGGTGATAATCCGTTTGTTAGAGTAGACTTAGCGATTGTTAGATTTCAGTCCATCTCTTTTGAGGCAGCCGTCCAACATTAAATATGTGATATCTTCTAAAAACCCTGCATACACAATGAGAGTTCAGCATTTAAACATGTTACTACTCTGCTCTGCGATTAAATAAGGGATGAAACTTGGAATTTCCCACAATCATGTGGGAGTCAACTGAGACTCAATTGTGTGGAGCATGGCAGACCATTTCATCCTCTGGTTATGTTGTTATTTGTTTATTAAAATTGGACATTAGATAATCCATGATCAGTGGATTGTGGTGACGCGATGTGGGAGGCAATTATTATAGACCATCTTAATATCAATTATGTAGTTAAAATATTTAAATTAATCACGACAGCATCGTTCATGAGCCTGGTTTGGAGCCACCTTAGGGAAGTGGATGATGTTACATGAACTCATTATTTGATTATTTAGTTATATAAAACAATGATTTTATCGTCCATGACACCTGGAATCTGGTGCCACAGATCACCTAATTACGTAATTAATTACTTTAAACTGACAATCTGTGTTAATCCCCAGGATAATGTAAATATTTGTATAGTTATGTAAACAACAATCCTCCATTCCATGAAGAGACCTGTAAAGCTCCCTCTTGTGGAGATAATGTGCAATATCTACACATATTATGATTCATTGACTCAATTGGTGATGATGACATCCTTCATGAATGGAGTCTGGCCATGCTTCCCTGCCAGTGAAATGCTACATCCCCTATTTATTGTGACAGTTAGCTATTACTAACTTATTTAATTCTTTAAATTATGCAAACGAAGGACAGTGCCATCACCGATTACGGTTAGGGGTGCAAATACCTGTCAGGGACAAGGTTAGGAAAGTTGTAGACATGGGCAGAGCGTTTTCTGAATGATCTATGCATCTCCCAGAGTACGAGGGATGCTGGGTGATTGAGTCCAGAATGTTGCACGGTGCCCTCCGAGAAGTACAAGGACTTCATCAAGGCCGGCACGGTGGTCTGGGTGTTGACTACCTGCTCTTCCTCCACATCTTCACACCGGTTGTGATCTGCCATGAGAAGAAGGAGTGGCACTAGGAGGTCGGCACCATCACCGAGACCTGGCAAAAGGATGACGACACAGAACACGGAGGAACATCTCTCTTTCTCAGCTATGCTGGTGATGCCCCTGCTGTAGCCATCTTTTCAGCTGTTATCAACATTGTGGCTACTACTGCTATGCCAGAATTGGGCCCATTATCTCACGTCCTGCCACAACACAACAGAGATTCAGGCGCTTGTGATGAGTTCAAGCCAATTCATCACGCAAGACAGTATGATTATCTGACGATTAACTGATGGCATTTTAAAATTGTGTGATGACAGCATACAGTTTCACACCTGGCAAGTCTGCCCAGGAATTGATGTTACAAAAAAAGGTCAACGGCTTACATATTTAAAGATGTAATTATTAAATTCTTTCATTATATAATCTGTGATCCCTGAAGTTTGGCGCCACCTTGTGTGACTCAAGTGTGACAGACTATCTAAATATCTGATTATTTCATTCTTCAAATCTGTCTTTTTCTACTCCAGGAAGAGTGTAGTCTTGATCCACCATGTTGTTGTTAAATTGTATCTTGTGAATTCTTTCTTTCTTTCTTCCTTTCCTTATTTAAATCACTGTTGATATCATTTTGTTATCTCTCTAAGGGTGAATTATGAGAAACTTTCTCTTTATTCATTCATTTTTTGTTCAAATCTAAGATTAAGAACTCAATGTCTATTCAGTATTGAGCAATCATTTAGGCTTCACGCATAAAACACCATCCACTTGTTTAATGTTTATTCATTTTATGATGAAAATCTGTCATTATGTATTCAGTGATCACTGGAGTTTTGAGCCTCCTTAGGGGAGACCGTTGTACCAGACCATCACATAATCTAATACTACCTTGCTTCTTTAACTGTTAAACTAGGAAATTAGGTAATAATTCATCATTTAATTGACGTATTTACAAGACAGGTAATGTTATGGACCCTAAGTCCCTTTTGGAGTCAGATTGTGGGAGTTGATGATGTAATATCATCTCATTACTTCATCATTTAGCTGTGTAAATAGATCTTTACATCAGCGATAGGTTTAGGACTTTGGTGCCATCTCGTCAGTGTTACTATAAAGGCCCACTAATTATTTATCAATTTAATTTTTTAAAAACATCATTATTCCAGGGAAGAGATCATTCTGACTACTCCATGTGGGATTTAAGTGTGCACCACCATGTCATTTTTCAATCATTTTTTCATTATATATTAATTATTTCAATCGATGACGATGTTGTTCTTCGTTGACGGGAGTCGGGCCATTCCTCCATGGGAGTTAATCACGTGGCATTCTTTAATCATCTAAGTACTACTTCCTTGACAATCACTGGAGTATGGTTCCATCTTTTGAAAGTTAAGTATGGAGGACTATCCAATTTTTAACTTACTTGATTGCGTAAGTAATGATGGTGTCATCCCTCATGTGGCTGTTGTGGGATTGACAGAGCAGGAGATCGGTACCAGAAGCAGTGCCCAGAGAATGGGGGACACTGCCTTATGCACTGATTACTGATTACGTAATAGTAGATTTTTAACAATCGAATGATTACACGATTTTAAAAAACTGTACTGTTTCGCATCATCAGTTTCTGAGAGGTTGCAACAGAACTGACCCATGAAGGACACAGTGACCACCTATTTTAAAAATGGAATAACTGAATAATCTCCTGATCAGGGAATCTCATCTAATGAACTCTGTCGGGCTGATAACATGACACACCACCAACAATTAATCACTCTAAATAACCATATTAGAAAGCAGGATACAGGACTTAATAGAGAAAAGTCAATTGAGGAATCCAAAATGACTGAAAGAAACATAAGACACTGCTCAAAATCCTTAATCATCAGCCTAATGCAAATCTACACAACTCTGAGAAACCATGGGGTCAAGCTCCTCTAATGGTAAGAGGATGAAGAGGAATTTATTTTATTTTCAAGAAAGGGAAAAGGATGATGGTAGAGGCGATGAACTGTATTGTTTCCATTTAGAAATTAGCAAATCGAAGCATAGAAAACAGGTTTAAAATACTCATCACTGTACTTGAATGGCACAATGATGCTTTCGTTTTCATGCTTATGTCACTATAGGCATGTTGTAGCTTGAGAGACGGGTAAATATGTAGAACTCAAAAGAAAGAGCCCTGCTTTGTTTTTGTGAGAAACTCAGTGAGGCTGTATGGTTAGTTCATCGGTGGGTATACTCCTTTAAGCCTGTGGGAGGGGGCAGTAGAATGTGACAGAATGTTGGTTCATAAATGTAGCCTGGCAACCCTGCTTGCATTCTGTATCCTGGTATCATGGGCCAAGGACGAGAGAGGCAGCCGAGAAAGAGTTATCTTGGGACATTACAGTCTCCCAAGATAACTATCTCCTAAAACTTTTCATGACAGCATTTGATTCGCCTAACCAAGTCATAGCCATACCTCTGGAAGTTTGCCTACGGCTTTTACTGGTTACCAAATGCAAGATTACCTCATCAGAGGATATAGGCTGTGGAGAAACAGTTCAGAGACTTCTGTTTATGAATACTCTCTCTCCTCAGAAGTAAAACTATGGAACAAAAGATAATAAGACTCACGATTATTCATCAAAAAGGTGAGTTTGACATTGTTGAATTCCTTCAGGAAGGTGATAATCCGTTTGTTAGAGTAGACTTAGCGATTGTTAGATTTCAGTCCATCTCTTTTGAGGCAGCCGTCCAACATTAAATATGTGATATCTTCTAAAAACCCTGCATACACAATGAGAGTTCAGCATTTAAACATGTGACTACTCTGCTCTGCGATTAAATAAGGGATGAAACTTGGAATTTCCCACAATCATGTGGGGAGTCAACTGAGACTCAATTGTGTGGAGCATGGCAGATCATTTCATCCTCTGGTTATGTTGTTATTTGTTTATTAAAATTGGACATTAGATAATCCATGATCAGTGGATTGTGGCGACGCGATGTGGGAGGCAATTATTATAGACCATCTTAATATCAATTATGTAGTTAAAATATTTAAATTAATCACGGCAGCATCGTTCATGAGCCTGGTTTGGAGCCACCTTAGGGAAGTGGATGATGTTACATGAACTCATTATTTGATTATTTAGTTATATAAAACAATGATTTCATCGTCCATGACACCTGGAATCTGGTGCCACAGACCACCTAATTATGTAATTAATTACTTTAAACTGACAATCTGTGTTAATCCCCAGGATAATGTAAATATTTGTATAGTTATGTAAACAACAATCCTCCATTCCATGAAGAGACCTGTAAAGCTCCCTCTTGTGGAGATAATGTGCAATATCTACACATTTTATGATTCATTGACTCAATTGGTGATGATGACATCCTTCATGAATGGAGTCTGGCCATGCTTCCCTGCCAGTAAAAATGCTACATCCCCTATTTATTGTGACAGTTAGCTATTACTAACTTATTTAATTTCTTTAAATTATGCAAAACGAGAAGGACAGTGCCATCACCGTTACGGTTAGGGTGCAAATACCTGTCAGGGACAAGGTTAGGAAAGTTGTAGACATGGGCAGAGCGTTTTCTGAATGATCTATGCATCTCCCAGAGTACGAGGGATGCTGGGTGATTGAGTCCAGAATGTTGCACGGTGCCCTCCGAGAAGTACAAGGACTTCATCAAGGCCGGCACGGTGGTCTGGGTGTTGACTACCTGCTCTTCCTCCACATCTTCACACCGGTTGTGATCTGCCATGAGAAGAAGGAGTGGCACTAGGAGGTCGGCACCATCACCGAGACCTGGCAAAAGGATGACGACTCAGAACACGGAGGAACATCTCTCTCTCAGCTATGCTGGTGATGCCCCTGCTGTAGCCATCTTTTCAGCTGTTATCAACATTGTGGCTACTACTGCTATGCCAGAATTGGGCCCATTATCTCACGTCCTGCCACAACACAACAGAGATTCAGGCGCTTGTGATGAGTTCAAGCCAATTCATCACGCAAGACAGTATGATTATCTGACGATTAACTGATGGCATTTTAAAATTGTGTGATGACAGCATACAGTTTCATACCTGGCAAGTCTGCCCAGGAATTGATGTTACAAAAAAAGGTCAACGGCTTACATATTTAAAGATGTAATTATTAAATTCTTTCATTATATAATCTGTGATCCCTGAAGTTTGGCGCCACCTTGTGTGACTCAAGTGTGACAGACTATTTAAATATCTGATTATTTCATTCTTCAAATCTGTCTTTTTCTACTCCAGGAAGAGTGTAGTCTTGATCCACCATGTTGGTGTTAAATTGTATCTTGTGAATTCTTTCTTTCTTTCTCCCCCTCCTTTCCTTATTTAAATCAATGTTGATATCATTTTGTTATCTCTCTAAGGGTGGAATTATGAGGAAATTTTCTCTTTATTCATTCATTTTTTGTTCAAATCTAAGATTAAGAACTCAATGTCTATTCAGTATTGAGCAATCATTTAGGCCTCACGCATAAAACACCATCCACTTGTTTAATGTTTATTCATTTTATGATGAAAATCTGTCATTATGTATTCAGTGATCACTGGAGTTTTGAGCCTCCTTAGGGAGACCGTTGTACCAGACCATCACATAATCTAATACTACACTTGCTTCTTTAACTGTTAAACTAGGAAATTATGTAATAATTCATCATTTAATTGACGTATTTACAAGACAGGTAATGTTATGGACCCTAAGTCCCTGTTGGAGGTCAGATTGTGGGAGTTGATGATGTAATATCATCTCTTTACTTCATCATTTAGCTGTGTAAATAGATCTTTACATCAGCGATAGGTTTAGGACTTTGGTGCCATCTCGTCAGTGTTACTATAAAAGGCCCACTAATTAATTATCAATTTAATTTTTTAAAAACATCATTATTCCAGGGAAGAGATCATTCTGACTACTCCATGTGGGATTTAAGTGTGGCACCACCATGTCATTTTTCAATCATTTTTTCATTATATATTAATTATTTCAATCGATGAAGATGTTGTTCTTCTTGACGGGAGTCGGGCCATTCTTCCATGGGAGTTAATCACGTGGCATTCTTTAATCATCTAAGTACTACTTCTTTGACAATCACTGGAGTATGGTTCCATCTTTTGAAAGTTAAGTATGGAGGACTATCCAATTTTTAACTTACTTGATTGGTGTAGTAATGATGGTGTCATCCCTCATGTGGCTGTTGTGGGATTGACAGAGGCAGGAGATCGGTAACAGAAGCAGTGCCCAGAGAATGGGGGACACTGCCTTATGCACTGATTACTGATTACGTAATAGTAGATTTTTAACAATCGAATGATTACACGATTTTAAAAAACTGTACTGTTTCGCATCATCAGTTTCTGAGAGGTTGCAACAGAACTGACCCATGAAGGACACAGTGACCACCTATTTTAAAAATGGAATAACTGAATAATCTCCTGATCAGGGAATCTCATCTAATGAACTCTGTCAGGCTGATAACATGACACACTACCAACAATTAATCACTCTAAATAACCATATTAGAAAGCAGGATACAGGACTAAATAGAGAGAAAAGTCAATTGCGGAATCCAAAATGACTGAAAGAAACATAAGACACTGCTCAAAATCCTTAATCATCAGCCTAATGCAAATCTACACAACTCTGAGAAACCATGGGGTCAAGCTACTCTAATGGTAAGAGGATGAAGAGGAATTTATTTTATTTTCAAGAAAGGGAAAAGTGATGGTAGAGGCGATGAACTGTATTGTTTCCATTTAGAAATTAGCAAATTGAAGCATAGAAAACAGGTTTAAAATACTCATCACTGTACTTGAATGGCACAATGATGCTTTCGTTTTCATGCTTATGTCACTATAGGCATGTTGTAGCTTGAGAGACGGGTAAATATGTAGAACTCAAAGAGCCCTGCTTTGTTTTTGTGAGAAACTCAGTGAGGCTGTAAGGTTAGTTCATCGGTGGGTATACTCCTTTAAGCCTGTGGGAGGGGCACTAGAATGTGACAGAATGTTGGTTCATAAATGTAGCCTGGCAACCCTGCTTGCATTCTGTATCCAGGTATCATGGGCCAAGGGCGAGAGAGCAGCTTGAGAAAGAGTTATCTTGGGACATTACAGTCTCCCAAGATAACTATCTCCTAAAACTTTTCATGACAGCATTTGATTAGCCTAACCAAGTCATAGCCATACCTCTGGAAGTTTGCCTACAGCTTTTACTGGTTACACCAAATGCAAGTTTACCTCATCAGAGGGCATGGGCTGTGGAGAAACAGTACAGAGACTTCTGTTTATGAATACTCCTCTCTCCTCAGAAGTAAAACTATGGAACAAAAGATAATAAGACTCACGATTATTCATCAAAAAGGTGAGTTTGACATTGTTTGACTTCCTTCAGGGAAGGTGATAATCCGTTTGTTAGAGTAGACTTAGCGATTGTTGGATTTCAGTCCATCTCTTTTGAGGCAGCAAGTCCACATTAAATATATGATATCTTCTAAAAACCCTGCATACACAATGAGAGTTCAGCATTTAAACATGTGACTACTCTGCTCTGCGATTAAATAAGGGATGAAACTTGGGGTTTCCCACAATCATGTAGGAGTCAACTGGGACTCAATTGTGTGGAGCATGGCAGATCATTTCATCCTCTGGTTATGTTGTTATTTGTTTATTAAAATTGGACATTAGATAATCCATGATCAGTGGATTGTGGTGTGCGATGTGGAGGGCAATTATTATAGACCATCTTAATATCAATTATGTAGTTAAAATATTTAAATTAATCATGACAGCATCGTTCATGAGCCTGGTTTGGAGCCACCTTAGGAAGTGGATGATGTAACATGAACTCATTATTTGATTATTTAGTTATATAAAACAATGATTTCATAGTCCATGACACCTGGAATCTGGTGCCACAGACCACCTAATTATGTAATTAATTACTTTTAAACTGACAATCTGTGTTAATCCCCAGGATAATGTAAATATTTGTATAGTTATGTAAACAACAATCCTCCATTCCATAGAGAGACCTGTAAGCTCCCTCTTGTGGAGATAATGTGCAATATCTACATTTTTAGATTCATTGACTCAATTGGTGATGATGATATCCTTCATGAATGGAGTCTGGTCATGCTTCCCCTACCAGTAAAATGCTACATCCTATTTATTGTGACAGTTAGCTATTACTAACTTATTAATTCTTTAAATTATGCAAGCGAAGGACAGTGCCATCACCGATTACGGTTAGGGTGTAAATACCTGTCGGGACAAGGTTAGGAAAGTTGTAGACATGGGCAGAGCGTTTTTCAGAATGATCTATGCATCTCCCAAATCTGAGGGATGCTGGGTGATTGAGTCCAGAATGTTGCACGGTGCCCTCCGAGGAAGTACAAGGACTTCATCAAGGCCGGCACGGTGGTCTGGGTGTTGTCTACCTGTTCTTCCTCCACATCTTCACACCGGTTGTGATCTGCCATGAGAAGGGAGTGGCACTAGGGGGGTCGGCACCATCACCGAGACCTGGCAAAAGGATGGGACTCAGAGCACGGAGGAACATCTCTCTCTCTCAGCTATGCTGGTGATGCCCTGCTGTAGCCATCTTTTCAGCTGTTATCAACATTGGGGCTACTACTGCTATACCAGGATTGGGCCCATTATCTCACATCCTGCCACAACACAACAGAGATTCAGGCGCTTGTGATGAGTTCAAGCCAATTCATCACGCAAGACAGTATGATTATCCTGACGATTAACTGATGGCA
Organism: Phodopus roborovskii; assembly: GCF_943737965.1. Taxonomy (NCBI): domain Eukaryota; kingdom Metazoa; phylum Chordata; class Mammalia; order Rodentia; family Cricetidae; genus Phodopus; species Phodopus roborovskii. The sequence goes on along the minus strand of NW_026126887.1, from coordinate 3,308 downwards.
TTTTAAAATTGTGTGATGACAGCATACAGTTTCATACCTGGCAAGTCTGCCCAGAATTGATGTTACAAAAAAGGTTAACTGACACATATTTAAAGATGTAATTATTAAATTCTTTCATTATTAATCTGTGATCCCTGAAGTTTGGCGCCACCTTGTGACTCAAGTGTGACAGACTATTTAAATATCTGGATTATTCCATTCTTCAAATCTGTCTTTTTCTACTCAGGAAGAGTGTAGTCTTGATCCACCGTTGGTGTTAAATTGTATCTTGTGAATTCTTTCTTTCTTATTCTTTTTCCTTTCATATTTAAGTAATGTTGATGTCTTATGTTATCTCTCTAAGGGTGAATTATGAGAAATTTTCTCTTTATTCATTTTTTTGTTCAATTCTATGATTAAGAATAAGTATCTTCGGTATTGAGCAATCATTTAGGCTACATGCATAAAACTACCATCCACTTGTTTAATGTTTGTTCATTTTATGATGAAAATCTGTCATTATATATTCAGTGATCACTGGAGTTTTGAGCCTAACATAGGGAGACCGTTGTACCAGACCGTCACCTCATCTAATACTACACTTACTTCTTTAACTGTTCAACTAGGACATTAGGTAATAATTCATCATTTATTTTGTCTATTTAAAATACAGGTAATGTTATGGACCCTAAGTCCCTTTTGGAGTCAGATTTTGGTAGTTGATGATGTAATATCATCTCTTTACTTCACCATTTAGCTGTGTAAATAGATCTTTACATGGCGATAGTTCAGACTTTGGTGCCATCTCCTCAGTGTTAATATAAAAAGCCCAATAATTAATTATCAATTTAATTTTTAAAAACCTCATTATTCCAGGAAGAGATCAGTCAGACTACTCCATATGGGATTTAAGTGTGTACCACCATGACATTTTCAATCATTTTTCATTATATATAATTATTTCAATCGATGACGAGTTGTTCTTTCTTAGCGGGAGTCGGGCCATTCCTCCATAGGAGTTAATCACGTGGCATTATTTGATGATCTAAGTACGACTTCCTTGACAATCACTGGGGTTTGGTTTCATCTTTTGAAAGTTAAGTATGGAGGACTATCTAATTTTAACTTATTTGATTACGTAAGTAATGATGGTGTCATCCCTCATTTGGCTTTTGTGGGATTGACACAGCCAGAGATCGGTACCAGAAACAGTGCCCAGAGAATGGGGACTTACTGCCTTATTTACTGATTAATGATTCGTGGTAGTAGATTTTTAACAATCGGGTGATTATATGATTTTAAAAAAAAAACACTACTGTTTCACATCATCAGTTTCTAAGAGGTTGAAATAGAACTGACTCATGAAGGATTTAGTGACTACCGATTTTAAAAATGGAATAACTGTATAATCTCCTGATCAGGGAATCTCATCTAATGAACTCTGTCGGGCTGATAACATGACACACCACCAGCCAATTAATCACTCTAAATAACCATGTTAAAGAGCAGGATACAGGACTAAATAGAGAAAAGTCAATTGCGGAATCCAAAATGACTGAAAGAAACATAAGACACTGCTCAAAATCACCAATCATCAGCCTAATGCAAATCTACACAACTCTGAGAAACCATGGGGTCAAAGCTCCTCTAATGGTAAAAGGATGAAGAGGAATTTATTTTATTTTCAAGAAAGGAAACGGATGATGGTAGAGGCGATTAACTGTATTGTTTCCATTTTAGAAATTAGCAAATTGAAGCATAGAAAACAGGTTTAAATACTCTGTCACTGTGCCAAGATGGCACAATGATGCTTTCCGTTTTCATGCTTATGTCACTATAGGCATATTGTAGCTTAGAGAAGACGGGTAAATATGTAGAACTCAAAGAAGAGCCCTGCTTTGTTTTTTGTGAGGAAACTCAGTGAGGCTGTAGGTTGCACCTTTAAGCCTGTGGAGGGGCACTAGAATGTGACAGAATGTTGGTTCATAAATGTGGCCTGGCAACCCTGCTTGCATTCTGTATCCTGGTATCATGGGCCAGGGCAGAGAGCAGCGCGAGAAAGAGTTATCTTGGGACATTACAGTCTCCCAAGATAACTATCTCCTAAAACTTTTCATGACAGCATTTGATTCGCCTAACCAAGTCATAGCCATACCTCTGGCGCTCTGACACAAGCTTTAGGGGTTACCAAATGCAAGTTTACCTCATCCAGAGGACATAGGCTGTGGAGGAAACAGTTCAGAGACTTCTGTTTATGAATACTCTGTCTCCTCAGAAGTAAAACTATGGAACAAAAGATAATAAGACTTACGATTATTCATCAAAGGTGAGTTTGACATTGTTGAATTCCTTCAGGAAGGTGATAATCTGTTTGTTAGAGTAGACTTAGCGATTGTTAGATTTAGTCCATCTCTTTTGAGGCAATGATCAGCGTAAATATGTGATATCTTCTAAAAACCCTGCATACTGACGAGTTCAGCATTTAAACATGTTACTGCCTCTGCTCTGGAATTAAATAGGGATGAAACTTGGAATTTCCCACAATCATGTGGGAGTCAACTGAACTCAATTGTGTGGAGCATGGCAGATCATTTCATCCTCTGATTATGTTGTTATTTGTTTATTAAAATTGGACATTAGACAATCCATGATCAGAGGTGGATTGTGGTGGTGGCTATGGGAGGCAATTATTATAGACCATCTTAAGATCAATTCTGTAGTTAAAATATTTAAATTAATCACGACAGCATCGTTTGTGAGCCTGGTTTGGAGCCGCCTTGTAGTTTTTGGATGATGTTACATGAACTCATTATTTTGATTATTTCAGTATATAAAATAATGATTTTATCGTCTATGACACCTGAATCTGGTGCCACAGATCACCTAATTACGTAATTAATTACTTTAAACTGACAATCTGTGTTAATCCCCAGGATAATGTAAATATTTGTATAGTTATGTAAAAACAAATCTCTCCATTCCATGAAGAGACCTGTAAAGCTCCCTCTTGTGGAGATAATGTGCAATATCTACACATTTTATGATTCATTGACTCAATTGGTGATGATGACATCCTTCATGAATGGAGTCCGGCCATGCTTCCCCTGCCAGTAAAATGCTACATCCCCTATTTATTGTGACAGTTAGCTATTACTAACTTATTTAATTCTTAGAATTATGCAAACGAAGGACAGTGCCATCTGATGCGGTTGGGGTGCAAGCCCCTGTCAGGGACAAGGTTAGGAAAGTTGTAGACATGGGCAGAGCGTTTTCTGAATGATCTATGCATCTCCCAGAGTACGAGGATGCTGGGTGATTGAGTCCAGAAT